>NC_057762.1:917512-1226272 GCF_010389155.1 Erigeron canadensis | reverse complement strand
AAGGTTGGAAAGGCTAGGAAACTCAAGCAGGCAACCCGGTACCTTACCGAGCAACACTCAGCAACCCGGAAACCTCAACAAAATAGCAAGGATCGGGGCTAATACAACAATCCGAATGCGAGAAATGAGGGTCAACGCAATCACAAACAAGAGCAGGTAATCTTATGACTCTGCAACTGCTTCCTAATGTTGTTACTCCTCTTGTGCAGGTTGAACCAGAAGTTGCGGTTGATGAAGAGATCGAGATGGAGCCGATCCCGGCCGTGAAGAATCCAACCATTCCATCTAAGAAAATCGAGAAACCTACTGTTGAGGCACCTCCCGTGAAGCTTACAAACGAAGGGCCTTATCCTCAACGGTTGAAGCAAGGGAAGATAAAGGAGAACTTCAAGAAGTTCGTTGATCTAATTCAGAATGTTAACATTATTGTTCCATTAGTTGATCTCCTTGCAGGTATGCCCACTATGCAAAGTTTCTCAAAGATCTCATTTCGGTATAGAAGAAACTTCAAGAAGATAAGACGGCAGTCTGAGTGCCGAAGTTTCAGCGATAATAAAGAATGAGATACCCCCTAAGCTCGATGATCAGGGAGTTTCTTATTTCTTGTTCTTTTGGTTTGAGTATATAAGGCATTGGCCGATCTTGGGGCCAGTATTATTTAATGCCTTATTTAGTTTATAAAAAGTTGTCTCTTGGTGCATTGACCCCAACCCGTATGAGCATTAGGCTCGCGGATAGATCTTTCCAATATCCCGTGGGATAGCGGCGAAAATTTACAGATTAAAGTGGGTCACTTGATATTCCCGGTGGATTTCGTTATTTTGAGATGGAGGCGGACATTAATGTACCTCTAATTTTGGGCGATTCCTCATGACCGCGGATGCTATCATCCGAGTCAAGGGCAAGGAAATTTCCTTAGGTGTCGGTAATGACCGGGGTTGTGTTTAATGTTGATAAAGCTCTTAAGCATCCATACTCATGTGATGAATCTTGTTTCAGGATCGATGTGATCGAGGAGGAAGATGCTTGGAAAAGGAGCTTATGGATTATTTAGATATGGAGGATGGACAAGCGGTGTTAGCTTGTAGTGAAGAAGAGCATGAGTTGTTGAAGAAATGATGCATGAAATCATGGCTCTTAATGTTGATGAAACTCCACCGGAGGATGAACCTTTCGAAGAAATCAATAATGATAGAAGCATCCGAGTGCCTACATCGGTTGAGAGTCCTCCCACCAATTTGAACTTAAACCACTTCCGGATCACTTGGAGTATGCATATTTGGAAGGTACCTCTCTTCTTCCTGTTGTTATTCATCTTCTTTGTTGGAGGATGAAAGTCTAGACTTATTACCGTGTTGAAGGCCCATAAAAAGGCCTTTGCATGGAAGATTTCCGAATCCGGGATAAGTCCAGAATTTTGTAAGCACACAATTAACTTTGTCGATAATGTTAAACCTGTTGTGCAAAGGTAACGGAGATTGAATCCAAATATGAAGGATGTTGTTAAAAAAGAGGTTTTGAAATTGTTAGATGCGGGAATCATATTCCCCATCTCTGATAGTTCATGGGTGAGTCCGGTACATTGTGTACCGAAAAAGGGTGGGATGACTGTTTTGTAAATGACAAAATGAATTAATTCCACAAGACTGTCACGGGTGGAGGGTATGCATTGATTATCGGAAATTGAATGAAGCGACCTGCAAAGATCATTTCCCTTTACCATTCATTGACCAAATGCTCGAACGGCTCGCCGGAAACGAGTATTTCTGCTTTTTAGACGGGTTTTCCGGGTACTTCCAAATACCCATAGATCCGAAAGACCAAGAGAAGACCACCTTACTTGTCCCTATGGCACTTATGCCTATAGGAGGATGCCTTTCGGACTTTGTAATGCACCCGGTACTTTCAACGTTGCATGAATTCCATCTTTCAGGTATGTTAGAAACTTCCATGGAAGTCTTTATGGATGATTTTTCTGTGTTTGGTAGTTCATTTGAAAATGTTTGAAGAGTCTTGACAAAATGTTGGAAAGGTGTGAGCGGGCACACTTGGTCTTGAATTGGGAGAAATGTCACTTTATGGTTAAGGAGGGTATTGTTTTGGGACATAAAGTTTCTAGAGAAGGGTTAGAGGTAGACAAAGCTAAAATTGATGTAATAAGCAAATTACCTCCACCTACAAATGTTAAGTCGGTTAGAAGCTTTCTTGGTCATGCCGGGTTTTACCGGAGGTTTATTAAGATTTTTCTAAAATCACTAGACCCATGACTAAGTTGTTAGAGAAGGATGTCCCGTTTGTTTTTGATAAAGATTGTCTTGATGCGTTCAACTTGCTTAAAGAGAGTTTGACCAATGCCCCTATTATGACTCCACCCAATTGGTCCTTACCATTCGAGTTGATGTGTGACGCTAGCGATTACGCCTTAGGGGCCGTTTTAGGCCAAAGGGAGGATAAGCATTTCCGCCCTATTTCGTATGCTAGCAAGACTTTGAACCCGGCTCACAGAATTACACCGTTACTGAGAAAGAGTTGTTAGCTGTGGTATATGCTTTTTGATAATTTCGTCCCTACTTGGTCCTTAACAGACAATTGTCTACACTGACCACTCTGCCCTAAGGTACTTGTTCACGAAACAAGATGCCAAACCCCGTTTGATTCGTTGGGTCTTGCTTTTGCAAGAATTCGACATTGAAATTAAAGACAAAAAGGGGGCAGAAAATGTGGCAGCTGACCATCTTAGTAGGCTCGAAAACCCTCACCGTGAGGAGTTACAAGAGCATGATATTAATGATGATTTTCTTGATGAGTTTTTGATGAAGATTGAAACAGGTCCTTGGTTCGCCGATATTGCTAACTATCTTAGTTCAGGTGCAATTCCGGAAGATATGTCAAAGCAAGAACGGAGGAAACTTCATACCGAGGCCAAACATTACTTTTGGGAAAATCCATTTTTGTTTAAGGTTTGTACAGATGGGATGATAAGAAGATGTGTGGCGGAAGATGAAACACGCCAAATTCTGGATGCTTGTCACCATGGGCCTACCGGTGGACATTATGGAGCTGCAGTTACCGGTAAGAAAGTTTTTGATGCTGGATTTTATTGGCCTACCGTGTTCAAGGAAGCACAAACATTGGTAGAAGTTTGTGATGTTTGTCAGCGACAAGGTAACATTTCTAAACGTGATGAAATGCCTCAAAATTTTATTCAGGTATGTGAAGTCTTTGATGTTTGGGGCATAGACTTTATGGGACCTTTTCTCCCATCGAATAGGAATTTATATATCCTTGTCGCTGTTGATTATGTTTCGAAGTGGGCCGAGGCGAAAGCCTTGCCAACTAATGACACACGTGTCGTCATTCATTTCTTGAAAAAGCTTTTCTGTAGGTTGGTGTGCCTAAGGCCTTGATCAGTGACCGTGGAAGTCATTTCGCGAATCTCCAGCTCGCTAAGGTGCTTAAGAGGTACGGTGTAAATCACCGTTTTTCAACCTCATACCACCCGCAAACGAGTGGCCAAGTCGAAAACACAAATCGGGCACTTAATAGAATTCTTGAGAAGACCGTAGGAGATAACCCGAAGTCTTGGTCCACCAAGCTTGATGATGCTCTATGGGCATTTCGGACCGCCTGCAAAACACCGATTGGGACTACCTCATTCCGGTTTCTTTTCGGCAAGACTTGTCATCTTCCTATAGAAATTGAGCATAAGGCTTATTGGGCGCTCAAGAATTGCAACATGGACCTAGTGGAAGCCGGTGAGTTGAGATCGATGCAACTTAATGAGCTAGATGAGCTTAGGATGTATGCTTATGATAATTCTTTGTTATATAAGGAACGAACTAAAGTATGGCATGACCGTAGGCTTAGGAAAAAGGATTTTCAAGCCGGTGACAAAGTTTTGTTTTCTTTCCAAATACAAGTTTAAGCAACCCAAGTTGACATCTAGGTGGACCGGTCCATATGTGATCAAACATGTGTATCCGTCTGGTTATGTGGAATTGTTTAAATCGGAGGGTACTTCTTTTATTGTTAATGGTCACAGGTTAAAGCTTTATCATCAGGAGGAAGCAAATGTGGGAACTATCGTTGACGAGGTTCCATTTTTCGAGATTAAGCAATGAAGGAAACTTCGAGTCTAGCTGAAGACTCGTAAATAAACGAAGCGCTTTGCGGGAGGCAACCCGTGTTTTGTGTTTTTATGTTTTGTGAAATTTAATGTTTTCAAGGTGTTTTTGTTGAGTATTGCAGGTCTGGTGGTTGTCTACGCAAACCGGTAAGTCTTTCGAGGACGAAGCAAAAGGTAAGTGTGGGGGGAACCAGGTGCGACGCACTATAAAAAGTGCGACGCACTTTGTGTATAGACTGCATGAGCGACGCATTTTCTTCAAGGTGCGAAGCACATGAATGCTCGGAAAATAAAGAAGTGCGACGCATAGTCTGAGAGTGCGACGCATTGACACGTGTTATCAGAAAATTCAAAAAAAAAACAAAAAAAAAACAAAAGGGCGACGCACTTAAACAAGTGCAACGCAGTGATGGTCAGATCCGGTCAAATGGGTTAAGAGGATAGGGTTTTCTCACTTTTTACTTTTTACCATAAACTCTTCCTATCTTTTTCACCCAAAGCAATCCATCCGATTTCTCTCAGTTTTCTCTTGATTTTCGATTTTATTCTTATCATGACAAGAACTGGAAAGGTTAGATTTTCTTTTTGTTCATTTTTATTTATTCTTTAGGATTTGTTATGAATAAATCTTGTGGTGAATTGATGGATTATAGAAGAGAAACACTGATTACTGTCGAGGGTTGTAATGTTAATTGTTAATTAAGATGTTCTTGAAACAAAATCTTTAGGGATTAAAGTTTTATGAATTTCTTGTTTTTTATGATTAAACCCTCGGCCCAGAAACCCAGAAAAACATATGAGTGCGACGCACTTTCACAAGTGCGCCGCAGTGTGATGTAGTTATGAGGGCGACGCACTTTCGCAAGTGCGACGTATTAATTCCTTACGAAGTTTGGACTGCTTCGCAGTATACCAAAAGTGCGACGCACTTTTGGTGTTTCATCTCTGACCAGTTTAGAGCTTTTGTATCGCAATATATATATCGGGTTTTGATTTTTCGTGATATTGTTTGTGTGTAGGCCGCTGCTGCAAGTACAAGTGGGCGTAATCCCAGACGTGCCACTTCGGGTGAAGACGCATCGGATGCAGGACAAGCCCAAGCTGCCGTTGCTCCTGTTCCCGCACTCTCTGCTCACCAATGGCTCACTTGGCCTCGTGCTTCACAAGAGGAAAAAGCCACGTACAATGCAAGGTTGGAGAAATTTCTCTCTAAGGATATTGATGAGCCCAGGTATCTTCCCTCTAATATGCTTGACATGTTAGCGATACGAAGGGACATTGAAGGCTTTTTACGTTTGGTGGGGATGGAAAATGATGAACGTGGGAATCCAAGGGATCAGGATTTTAGACTTTGGTTTGATATATTTGGTAATAGGGAGGCAGTTTGCAAAGAATGGTGCTTGGAATTTTACTCCACCATCAATGTGAGTAAAATTGATAAGGTTAAGGACATTTTCGTTGAAAAATGTATTCACTTCCGCTGTGGGGGTAGAGATAGGTCTTTAACTATTGCTGAGTTTGGAGTGGCCACCGGGATGCATAACCAAGATTTGTTAGAAAATAATCCATTGTTCAGGAAGTTTCTTAGTAGGATGGCCAGAACCGGGTTGGGTTTTCCGGATGGTGATCAGAGGTCTTATTTCAAGCAGATTAGCGGTGGTGTTGATTGGGAAAATGGCATTGGGGCAAGTAATATTAAGTCGCCCATTCTAAGATTATTTTTGAAAATGATAACTTATTTGGTTGTTCAAAGATCGAATCAAAGGGATAAGGTCTATTTGGAAGATATGTGGTTGCTTAGGTTGTTTCATGAGGGTGCCCCTTATAGGTCCGCTTGCCCACCGTACACGGTGGCAAGGCATATGGGAACCCGGGGAATGAGAGATCGAAAGTTGGTATGTGGTCATTACATTACCAGACTTGTAAAGTTTTTTGGATGTGAGAATGATAGGGCAAATGCAGTCTACAACTTGAACTGGAAGGTTATGAAGGAATTTGAGTACGCTGACTTAAAGCGTTTTGGCTTGTTGAAGAAACAGTCCCATAGAGATTTGTATGCATTGATTGATTTTGGTGATGATGCCCCCGAGGGTGAAGAAGGGGATGAAGCGGATGATGAAGAAATGGAGGATGCAGTGGAGGAAGAATTGGTCAGACGCCCTAAGCGTCGTGCGACTTCTACAGCAGGAGCTTCTTCCTCTTCTTCTGCAGGTTTTGATTTCACTTCCCTTCAGTCTGTTATGGATCGGATGTTTGAATCTCAGCAGTCATTTCACACCCGCATGGATAGTTTCCGAGAGCAGGTTGGGGGAGATATGACGATGATGGGTTCTGGGCTGGGTAGAGTGCTATATGATTCACGCCGCTACCAACCCATGTGGGAGGCACAACTGAGAGGGCAGGACTTTAGCCCACCCGCCGATCTTCCCGACTATCATCCACCTGCCATGTTCATCCCGCATCAGAGAGTTGGTGGAGGTTTTTACTTTCCTCCCGAGCATGTAGTCGAGGAGCCTCCTCGTCACGATCCTGGGGCGCTAGGACCGGATATGCCGGTCCGATTTGGTTCTTATACAGGTACTTATGCTGGCATGGACATGACACAGTCTGGAGCTTCTGAGCAGACGTATGCTGAACGGGTGGTTGGTTCTTTCTTTGATTATGGTAACCTTCCTGACTACCAACATTACCCACCTCACCCTCCACCACAGTGAGTTTTTTTATGCAGGTTGAAGAATGAGAGGCCGTCAATTGTTGTTTCTGATGGCTTGTATGATTTGTTCGAACTATTTCACTCTCCGTACTTTAAATTTCGATTTGGTTGTTATGTGACCACCCTACGGGGTGATGAGGTTGGAATGTTGCATGCTTCACATTTGTATTATTATGTTGGCTTGTTTGTGTTCTTGTGTGATAGCAAGGGTGTCGTATACATATGCTGGCAGTAAGTTCAGCGCTCATAATTCTTGTGGCATCATTCGCGTTTGGAACACCACTTTTACCCGACAAGTTTTCTTGTTCTTATTATTATTTTTTTTTTAGTTTACTTTCCCCTATTTCCCTTATTTGGCCTAGTTTATTGGACATTGAGGACATTGTCCAACTTAAGTGTGTGGGGGGGGGGGGGGGGTAAATAGGAAAAGTCGGGGATTTTTGACGATTTTAAATGTTTGTCCTCATAGTTAATTGCTTTTTCCATCTAATTATAGATATAATAAGCAATGTAACTACACCTTGGTAATACTTTTAATATGTGGAATGTGTTTTGACTGATTAATGTGGCATCCCCTCTGGATTAATAACATTGCTAGCATGCTTATAGCACCAAAACACCCAAAAGTGTGAGATTGATTGATTCATTGCCAGTTATGATAGGTGTTGCGGTTTTGGAACTATTAACTTCGTAAATTTGTCCCTCTCTTAGGCTTTCGGATTTATCCGGGAGTAAGGGTTTCTTTTTGAGCCCTGAACTAGGATGTGCAAGTTTGAGGTTGATTTTCCATTTCCGAGTTATTTCATTTGCTATGAGTGTGCCGATGATTGCGTTGATTCTAGAACTTGTCTTTGTTGATCGTTCCGTTATCTTGCTAGATGATAAAGAGGCAAATTTAGGATAAAACCGTTGTGTACTTTGTTCATTCACCTTTTGTTTCGTAAAATTTGTTATGTGCATGTTTTGTTTTGTGCTTAGTAGCTAACTACACTGGTTAGTGAACCACCCGTTGGAAACCCGTATGTTGCACTCACTTTTAGTGCAAGAAACAATAGAAAACTTGTTGTCACTAGCCTGTTCTTTGTTATTAAATCCACCTAAAAATAAACCTTTCCTCGCCATACCGATAGTCGAAGTCCTGGTTGGTCATTGGTTGCCTTTGCTAGATTGGATGGTTTGGGTTTCGCCTTATTATGTCGGGTCGGGATATTCTCATCTTATGGGGGTTGTTTGATTTCGTCATGGTTGTTGGATAAGTCTAGATTGTTAATCTTAGCATGTTTAGTGATGATTTGTCACTGTTTCTTAAATTTTGTAAGAGAATACCAATTAGTCAGAGTAAAAGTAGCTCACACAAAAAAAAAGAGAATAAGAGAATTGAGAAAAAAAAAAATATATATATATTCTAAAAAAAAAAAAAAGAAGCTTGGGCTGTCAGTTGGTATTTCTCCCTTTTGTCAAATCATCTTATGTAAGTTGGTACGTCGTTTAAAACCAACAAAGTGTTCTTAAATTGATACATTTGATTGGAGTGTTTGAGGTTGGCAAGTTTGTTGAAGTCAACACGATTAGATTTGGTTGATAGGTTGTTTGATTGTCATACACCACTGTGGTGCCGGTTTTTGGATCGTTCTATTGGGGGTATGGACGGGATAACTTCTTGGGATGTGGACCGTTGGCAACTAATGACATGGGTTTGTTTGGACTAGACTATATGTAAAAAATTTGTTAAATGTTGTGTTAGTTCTTTGTTTAACACTACTTGCTACCAAAATTTCCATACCTTGTTCAAATACCTTGTTTAGCCTAAAAATGTTACAACCCTTAAAGTCCTCTTTTGATAGACGTTATAGGGCGCATGCGCCTTGGCGACTTAGGAACTATCCTTGTACAAGCCTATGGTTAAAAGACTATGCATCATGACTTGGCTATTGAGTGATTATTCGAATATTCAACCCCAAAAGAAAGTCAGTTGGAGTAGGATAGGCGAGATATCACGTGTTCGTTTCAATTGTGCTTAATCGTGTTATCAAGGCTTGTAAATCAATCACATATTGTCAAACGTTCCGGTTTTTCATTTAAGATTAAAACTGCCTAACCATGTGTTATTATTCTAGATTATGGTTGAGCTTCTTTTTGATAAACTGAAATGTGGTTCAATAAAATACCAAGGATTGATTTGTTTCTAGTTTTGATTTGCTTGAGGACAAGCAAGGTTTAAGTGTGGGGGGGTTTGATATGTCGTATTTTATGCCCATTTCCCATAGCTTAAAGTGTCGTTTAGCGAGGATTACGAGTCAGTTTCGTATACATTTGGTGCGTTTATGGTATTTGTTAGTGTTTCAGGTGGAAAACAGGTACCGAAGCGATATTTTGCAGAAAATAGTGTTTCTGGAGCAAAATGGGTGTTTACGGATGTTTCATGTGGCTCGTAGGTAAAGAATCGAAGAAAGTCAAGAATGGTCAAAAGTCAATGCTGGTCAACCTAAGAGTGCGACGCACCTCATGGAGTGCGTCGCCGTTTTGTTTGCCGTGGAAACAAGTGCTTCGCAGTTCTGTAAAAGTGAGACGCATATTCTCTATAGGCGACAAAAGGCCAGTCAACGAAGTCAAAGTCAATAATAGTAAAAGAAAAGTGCGACGCACTTATCCAGGTGCGACGCACCTGGGCGCCGAATCTGTCCAGTTTTCTGAATCATATAAATAGCTGCAAAAACATTCCAAAAGGTATCTTTTCACTTTTTAGACGATTTTAAGAGTTTTTCCTAGGTTTATCTTATTTTTCATCATTGTGGAGGATCAGAGACTCGTTTGGAATCAATTGGTTATTCGTTTTCCAATCCTTTGTATTCGGTAACGATGAATTCTTTCGTTTTAATTTGCTATTTCATATCAAATATGAGTGGCTAAACGCCTTTTCATCCATCTTGATGGAGTAAGACATTATGTAGGGATTGCACAATATTTATTAATTCAAAGGATTTGATTTAACATTTTGTCGTGAACTTAATTTATTAATTCTTGGTTATTCAATTATTGATTGCGGATAATTTGTATTCATTGCTTAGTGACGACTAGGATTTGGGTATAAGTTATTTTGATTGTTTGGTTAGAAGCAATTGGTTCTATGACGGGTACGGTAGAGGGTAATCAATATTTGATAAGAATTAACGAGTTGACGGTTGGGTACAATCGATAGGCAAAATTGTTATCTGAAATGACCAAAACCATTGTTTAACTAGGGAAGTTATAAAAAGGCGTCTCGGGGTACCGGTCTTAATAATGAAACTGGTTTATACAAGAGAGTCAAATAAGTTGTTAACTTGACGGGTACGGAGTTGGCGATAAATTTGAGTCTCGGTCATTTAATCACTAAATTGAATTTGAACATCATCAAATGTGCAATCCTAACATTCTGTTGAGCGAAATCAAGATGGGTGACTTTTAAATTATTGTTTTTAACAACAAACGTCTCTTTCGATTAATCCTTTGGGATTACTAACTTTTCAAACTAACTACTTGCAACGTGGCAATTCGGTCACAAAACCCCCCATATTTTACTTGAATCATTGAATGTTTACAATTGCTAATTTAAGTCCTTGCGAACGATCTCGGCTTACCAGTTTTAACTATACTGCATGCGATCAGGTACACTGCCTGTGAGTGTGTAGTAATCAGTATTTTTGGTAAATCGTGTTTATAAATTTAAAGCTAGATTTAGCACATCAGCATGTTTAATGAGTCGTTTCGTATACATTTGTTGCGTTTATGGTATTTGTTAGTGTTTCAGGTTAGTAGCAGATACTTGAGCGTATTTCTTAAGAAAACGACATTCTTGGAGTGAAATAAGTGCTTACGGATGATTTCCGGGTCGTTTGGATGAAGTTTGGCGAAAGTCAACAAAAGTCAAACTTGAATCAAGTCAAGCTGAGCAGCAGCTTAAGACCTGCGCCGCAGTTTTGAAACAGAAGATCCAAGCTGCGTAGCAGCTCTTCTAGTTGTGTTCCAGCGAAGTCAAAAAGTCAACAGCAGCTTAGGTGACCTGCGCCGCAGCTTATAAGCTGCCACGCAGCTTAAGGTCGATTCTGCACAAATTTTTATGGAAACATATAAATAGCTTGTTTTTCATTCCAAAACCCTATGTTACATTTTCCAGCCGTTTTGAAGACCCTTTGAGGAGACTTTTGATCAGATTTCTCATCCTTGAAGATCGATATTACGATTGGATTATTCCCGTTATTTCCGTTCAATTCTTTGTATTCGGTAACGATGAATTCTTTCTATTTGATTTGTTATTTCATATTTAATATGAGTGGCTAATCGCCTTTTCATCCATCTTGATGGAGTGAGACATTATGTAGGGATTGCACAATATTTATTAATTCAAGTGATTTGATTTAACGTTTTGTCGTGAACTTAATCTATTAATTCTTTGTTATTCAATTATTGATTGCGGATAATTTGTACTCATTGCTTAGTGACGACTAGGATTTGGGTATAAGTTATTTTGATTGCTTAGCTAGAAGCAATTGGTTCTATGACGGGTACGGTAGAGGGAAATCAGTATTTGATAAGAATTTACGGGTTGACGGTTGGGTACAATCGATAGGCAAAATTGTCATCTGAAATGACCAAAACAATTGTTTAACTAGGGAAGTAATAAAAAGGCGTCTCGGGGTACCGGTCTTAATAATGAAACTAGTTTGTGCAAGAGAGTCGAATAAGTTGTTAACTTGACGGGTACGGGGTTAACGATTAATTTGAGTCTCGGTCATTAAATCACTAAATTGAATTTGAACTTCATCAAATGTGCAATCCTAACATTCTGTTGAGCGAAATTAAGATGGGTGACTTTTAAATTATTGTTTTCAACAACAAACTTCTCTTTCGATTAATCCTTTGGGATTACTAACTTTTCAAACTAACTACTCGCAACGTGGCAATTCGGCCACAAAACCCCCCATATTTGACTTGAATCATTTAATGTTTAAAATTGCTTATTTAAGTCCTTGCGAACGATCTCGGCTTACCAGTTTTAACTATACTGCATGCGATCAGGTACACTGTCTGTGAGTGTGTAGCAATTAATACTTTCGGTAAATTGTGTTTATAAATTTAAAGCTAGATTTCGCACATCACACACTGAGTTGGCTTCAATATTCAAACCAAGTTCAGACTGCTACTCCATCTGTTAACGATTCTTCTCCTGATAAAGATTTACAGTCCTCCTCTCAAAGTGACAACCCAAGTCCAGATCTTCTAGACCTGATATCTGAGGTAAGTAAATCTGATCCAAGCCATACTTTGAATGATATGGATGTTCTAGAGAATGAAGTGCAGGAAAATGTTAATGAAGAACCAGAAAATATAGAAGAGGTAACTCCAGAAAGTGCTCCAGGAAGATATATTCTTCCACCAAGGTCTACCAAAGGAATACCTGCAAAGCGATATTCTCCAGAAAGAAGTTCTCGGTCTAGTAAGTATCTTGTAGACAACTTTGCTAATATTGCAGAAGGTTTTTTCTCCAAAGAAGCAAAAGCATTTGCAGCAAAGTTATATTCAGAAAAGATTCCGTCAAGTGTAGAGCATGCTTTGAAGTTAAAAAAATGGAAGGATGTTATGGAAGGTGAAATGGGAGCTCTTATTATACATGAGAGAAGTGTGTTCTTCCAACAGGAAAAAATCCAGTAGGATGCAGATAAATATATACCATGAAATATAAACCCAATGGGGATATAGAAAGATACAAAGCAAGACTTGTTGCCAAAGGTTATACTCAAACCTATGGCATTGACTATTTAGAAACCTTTTCTCCAGTTGCAAAGCTAGATACAGTAAGAGTTTTTTTCTCAATAGCAGCAAATCAGGGTTGGTCTCTTCATCGGTTTGATGTGAAGAATGCTTTTCTACATGGAGAATTAGAAGAAGAAGTATATATGGAAGCTCCTCCAGGTTTTTCTCATGATTTTAAACACGGGGAAGTTTGTAGGTTGAAAAAGTCACTGTATGGGCTTAAACAGTCACCTAGAGCTTGGTTTGGAAGATTTACTCTTGCTATGAAGAAATATGGATATCAACAAAGCTACTCAGATCACACATTATTTCTTCGTCATAGAGGGAATCTAGTGACATGTCTAATAATTTATGTTGATGACATGATTATCACAGAAATGATGAAAAGGAAATCAACAAACTAAAAACAGCTTTATTTGCAGAATTTGAGATGAAAGATTTGGGAGATTTGAAATATTTTCTTGGAATAGAAGTTTCAAGATCAAAACGTGGAATTTTTATTTGTCAGAATATATATATATATATATATATTGGATCTTCTAGTTGAAACAGGAATGATTGATTGCAAACCAGCAGACACACCCATGGTCATTAATTAGAAATTATTAGTGAAGACAGAAGCTAAAGCCACTGATAAAGATAGATATCAAAGGTTGGTGGGGAAACTTATTTATTTATCTCATACTCGTTCAGACATAACATATGCTGTTGGAGTGGTAAGTCAGTTTATGCATCAACCTCAAAAAGACCATACGGGTGCAGTTCTACGAATTATCAGGTATCTTATGGGGACTTCAGGTCATGTAGTATTATTTAAAGCTAATGGACATCTCAAGATTCAGATATATACAGATGCAGATTGGGCAGGAGATAAAGGTAGTTGAAGGTCAACTTCTGGTTATTTTTCTATGATAGGTGGTAATTTGGTTACATGGAAAAGTAAAAAACAAAAAGTTGTTTCCTTGTCAAGTGTTGAAGCTGAGTTTAGAGGCATAGCTAGAGGGTTAGCAGAAGCATTGTGGTTAAGAAAGCTTGTGTCTGAAATAGGTTTTGCTCTGAAAGAAAGCATTCGAATCATGAGTGATAATGAAGCTGCTATCCAGATCTCAGAGAATCCAGTTCAACATGATAGAACTAAGCATGTGGAAGTTGATCGTCATTTTATAAAAGAAAAGTTGGAGAGTGGGATTATTAAGCTACCTTTTGTTAAATCTGAAAAACAGCTTGCTGATATTCTAACCAAAGCAGTATGAACATCTATGTTTCATAAGTGTCTAAGCAAGTTGAATTTCGGTAATCCCGCTACTCAACTTGAGGGTGAGTGTTAGATAATATGGGATCAGAAACAGTTTCATCACGTCCCAAGAAGACAAGATCAAGACTCAAAGCCCATAACAAGTTATCAGTCCATAATTAGGTCCAAGATCAGAATTAGAGTCGGTCTAATTTAGACCTAAGTTTCCATAAATTGTTTCAAGTTTTTTGTATAAATAAAGACCTCGTGTAATTTAATTATCATCAATGAATAAAAACCTAAATTGATCCCATTCGTTATTACAATTGACATTATGTGGTATGTGAGATAGAAAAAGTTGTCACTAAAAAAAAATAGAGAAGGATGGATTTTTAAGGATGGAAGACTTGTGCCATGTAGCATGTGGTGTATAAGAGTTGTCCAATCATAACTCATGATCAATACACGTGAGGAGTGTTTTTTTGTTTGGAATTCACAACTGGTCAAAGAAGAAGGAACGAACCGTGTGGTTCGCCTTGTACATGGTTCGCCCAGTAGGGGTGATGTTGGGAGCGAACTATGGTGAAAAAACGCAAGGTTCGTCCCTCAAAACCTCCCACTCCGTTCAGCCTTAGTGTACTTAGGAGTGTTCATGGAACGGTCGAATCGGTTAATCCGGACCAAATCGCGAGATTTAGATTGGTTTACAGATTAAAATTTTAAAGACTGGTCTGATAGTTTAAGTTTTGAAAAACCGGGTTATTTGGTCCGGTTACGGTTTGAGCAAAAAAAAAAACCGCAAAAAACTGGATCGGACCGTACTTCATACTTTCACAATTGAGAAAAAAAATTACTTTATCTAAAGTTATAAAACTTAAACATTTTACATTTTACGATTATAATCACTTTTATGTTCCAAATTCATTAGAGTTTCATTATAAAGAACAAACTTATATTTAAAGTGTTTGTTATGGATCTTAACACAAATCTTGACAATTATATACAAGAAAAAAAATACTTGTAAAACCGTTCATGCCGCACCGGCTTATATGGTTTGGTATGGATCGCTATATACTTGTTTTAGTTTGTTTTGATATATGATAAAACCGAACTTACTGATTTAGTTTGAGATTTAATCAAAATCGGATCAAACCGATTTATAAATAGTGAGGGTTAAAGTGTACTGATGCATAGACAAAAAGTTGCGTATATATAATTTTCGCTTAAATGAATAGTGATGTTTCTTTGACGTCTTTAGAAATTGGAATTGAAGTGTACGCCGCCTTGTGGGGCCGTCTTTGGAAAGTGGAATTGAATTGAAATTGGAATTGAAGTGATGTTTCTTTGCGTATTCTTTTTCATGATACATACATAACATATATAGAATCAAAATAATTTAATAAATAAACAAAACATTTCTTAACATTACATTAGACTCCAAAAATAAATAGATATTGTTTACATTTAACCCCAAAAAATTAAATGTTCCTTAAAAAACGACATCCAGTCTTCATATGCGTGCTTGACCGATCAATTGTTTAACAATTATGTTTGGTTTCTAGCCATTGATGATGTACACGGGGAGAAGAATCAGAAATCGGGACATTTGTGGGGTGAGCTTTCTTGAACAAGTTTGAGAAACATCCGATGGACGAAGAAGAAACTTGATCATCGTTGTCCTGTTTAGTTGTACCATATTGGTCATATCCATTGAAAGTTTTCTTGTTTATCTTTTCTTGATAGTGTTTTCTCATCACATAAGCTTCAGCAAGTGCAGATGTAGCCATTGACATTTTTGTATAAATGCAACGAAATCTCAAAGAAAGAATATATGAATGAAATGAAATATGAATATGAATATTGGTGGTGGCGTTGTGTATTTATAGGAAATTTTTTGACTTGGTGGGCACGTTGATGCTTCCTTTTTTGAAAAATTCTTTATTCCCTTAGAAGATATAAATTAAATAATTATGCCAAAATTAATTCGAAGATATGTACACATGACTACATGAGTCTTGATTATCTTGCATTAATTTATGAATTATGATAATGCATGTCAAAATGAAAATATTTTTTGAAATTTAATTAACTCAACTACTTGTTGTCGAGCGATTATATATATAATATACGAGACAAAGTACCGCGCGTTACGGCGGTAAGATGGTGAGGGTTGATAGGTCATACAGTGTGATATCGAATGACATCTCTAATGAAAGAGCATGAAATTTCAAGAGCACCCATATAATTTTTATAATTTATCGATGTACGATTTTTGAGATAAAAGATTTTAAACGAATTAGAAAGATTAAATGATTTATGGAGGAGAGTGAAATATGAGTGATTTGACATTTGAGGAGAGAGAAAAATTAGTGGTTGAGATTTATATAAATGTATTGTACATAATGCATTAGTAAGTATACATTGTTGAAAAGTTAAAAAATTAAAAATTTTAGAGAGAACAAATGGTTTATAATATAGTAGAGATATGATAATTTCTTTATTCAGTATACCTATAGTTTAGATGCTATTGATCTAAAAAATATTTGTTTTAGAAAGGTGACAAAATTAACACATACTTTAATTTACTCACATTAATAGATTTTTTTTTTTTCTTTTTTTTTATCTTGAATCACTGTAATTAAAAAGGATTTTTAATCTCTTTAGTATTTTTAATTTTCCTAGACCAAAAAACATACATATCTTTCAATATTTTTAATTTTCCTAGACCAAAAAACATACATATCTTTCAATATATATTTCAAGATGAAGATGGTGTGATGGCGGCAACGGATGGTGATGGTGACGGCGGCATCAATTGTTGTAGGTAAATGTATTTGATTTAAAGGGGGTTAGTAGAAATATTTTATAATATAATGGACTAATAGTGTAATTTATCATTAAGGGTTGATAGCGATTTAATTCATTAAGGACATTTTGGTCAATTTTCATATGTTATTTTTTTAAATTTTAACATGGACTTATACTTTTTATATAGTAGTATAGAAGTATATATGGATCAATAGATAAATATGTTGATATATATGTGACTGTCGGCTCGGCTGCGTACGACCTGGCCCATTAACTTCAAAGGCCATAAATTTTCTTTTGGGCTTTTTCTATGGTCACATTAGACCAGAATTTGTCATATCCATCTCGTGATTAGACCCACAAACTCACAAAGGTCAAACTTGACAACCCATAATGCCACGTCATGCATCCATTTTGATTTTAATCATTTCATTTTCCCTTAGCCAACAAGGTATAGCTACAATTAGTCAATTTTATATGACGCCACCGAACACGTCACTTACAACATATACAAAGGGAAATGATAAATGTATCATTGTTTTTGATTATTTTACCACACTATACAACTGTTACAACAACCGGTACAATTGAATTATGCATAAATATGGTAAATTAATCTAACATATATGGTACTATTATCATCTCCCATATACAAACTATGAAACTCTAGTGAAACTTTCGTAATTGCTTTACTAGAAAATTGTAAATCCCAACATACAGACTACGAAATTGTAGTGAAACTTTCATTTTTGCTTTACTAGAAATGCATGTACGTAAAAAGCAACGTACCTTGATGAATTATTGTCACTGTTAATTTTTTAAAGTATATGTGATACGTCATAGTTAATTTGTTTTATTGTTTATTGTGATAATTCATTTATATTTTTGGTTTACAATTTAAAATTGCAGTTAATTTCAAAAAGCAAAGCAATTTATCTGATAAACGTATATATCTAGATGACTGAATATAATTATGTAATTAAAAAAATCTAGATAAATTTGAAAGAGAAGTATATATTATAAGTGGGTTTGTAGTTCATGTATCTCGACAAGGAGGTTTATAAAACATGTATATCACTATACTAGTCCTAATACCTGTTAGATAATGAGGGATCAGAAACGTGCTCATCATGTCCCAAGAAGAAAAGATCAAGACTCAAAGCCCACAACTAATAGTCGGTCCATATTTAGGTCCATGACTAAAGTTAGAGTCGGTCTAATTTAGACCTTAGTTTCCATAAATAGTTTCAAACTTTTGTATAAATAGCACCCTCATGTAAACCAATTAGAGATATGAATGAAAACAAAACTTAAAATTCCATTCGTGTCCACAGCAAAAGAACTATGGGATGCTTTAGTAATCACTTACAGTAGTGGAAAAGACAAGCTCCAAACATTCAATTTGCACGTAAAAGCCAATGAACTCAAGCAGGGTAACAAGTCGCTCGAGGACTTCTGGATTGCTTTACAAGGAGTCTGGGGTGAGATCGATAGGCAGGACCCAAATCCAATGACTTGCCCTGAAGATATCAAAACCTATAATCGAATCCGTTCCGAACAAAAATTGTTTCAATTTTTGAACGGATTAGATCAAAAGTTCGAATCCACTAAAAGGGAAATTCTAAGAACCGACCCACTTCCGGCGGCTGAAGCCGCATATGCTACCATACGAAAAGAGGCCGCTCACCAAAAGATTTTGGGAGCACCCACCATGGATGTTGACGGAGCACGTGGCATAGCCACCGGATTAATGGTTAAGGAAGAAGATGGATTCGGATTTGCCACCAAACGATTTAATCGGATTGATGATAAAAAACCCATGGTACAAGATGATAAATCCGATCTTGTTTGTGATGAATGTGGTATGAAAAGACATACCAAAGATCAATGTTTCCGGTTAGTTGGTTATCCGTCGTGGTGGACGGAAAACAAAAAGGGTCGGCGATTTGTCCCATTGAATACCAACAAACCCTCTACCGCTCGATCTAATCCCACCAAAGAAAAAGAGAATAGTAACAACGAAGGCCGGCGATCGGAGAAAGGTTTTGGTGGAATAGCGGCGGCCGAGGTTGAAGGTGGGAGGAGTTTTTCGGTGGTGGATGGTAAGGAGAGAGAGATACTCTCGAAGTCACACACATATAGATATAAACCACAAAATGAATATAACCCTTTGTTTCCAAAACAATCTGCTTATATTAAAAACCCTAATGGGCCTAATCACATCTCTGGGCCAGGGAACATAAGTGGGCCGAACTCAAGATCGAAGGCTTTTATGGCTCGATCCGATCACTCTAACTCAAATGGGTCTTGGATTTTCGATTGTGGTGCCACCGATACTATGACTTATGATATATCTGATTTTTCTATTTTTTCAAAACCTAAAAGGACCCATATTCAGGCTGCTAATTATGGACGAATGGATGTTATGAATGGGGGATCAGTTATGATTTCTCCAAACATCCGTTTAACTAACTATCTTTATGTTCCGTCTTTGTCTCATAAACTTTTGTCGATAAGTCATGTTACAAAGGAACTTAATTGTTCAGTTCTCATGCATCCAACTTTCTGTTTGTTACAAGATATCAGGACGGGACGGATCATTGGGTGTGGCACTGAGAGAGACGGACTGTATTATGTTGACGAAGTTACTGGCAGTGGGAATGTCATGCTTGCTCATGGGACTAGTGAAAGAGAAGCATGGTTATGGCATAGGAGATTGGGGCATCCGTCAGTTAGTTATTTGCATATTTTGTTTCCAAAACCTTTTCCTTTAAATAAAAAGATTGACTGTGAAATTTGCATTTTAGTAAAAAGTCATAGGCAAACTTTTAAACCTCGTAATAATATAGTTGATTTTCCTTTTTCATTGATACATTCAGATGTGTGGGGTCCTGCACCAGTTGTTGGAGGTCATAATTTTAAATATTTTGTGATTTTTGTTGATGATTGCACCAGAATGACATGGATTTATTTTTTGAAAAATAAAGATGACGTTTATGATAGATTTACTGTTTTCTATAACATGGTTCAAAATCAATTTCAAAAATCTATCAAGATCGTGAGAACAGATAATGGTGGAGAATTTGTGAATTCACAAATGACCCAGTTTTTTCTATCCAAAGGAATTATTCATCAGACTACTTGTCCTAATACCCCCGAACAAAATGGTGTAGCGGAAAGGAAAAATAGGATTCTTCTAGAGATGACTAGGGCGCTTATTATTGAGTCCTTAGTTCCAAAAAGTTTTTGGCCCGAAGCCTTGGCTACTGCTACATACTTGATCAATCGACTTCCTACAAAGATTCTCAATATGAAAACCCCATTGAAAGTTCTTTTTGAGTTTCATAAACTTCCATCTGTTCTAACTTTGCAAACTAGAGTGTTTGGATGTACAGTATTTGTTCATATTCCGAAATCATATCGTAATAAACTTGAACCATGTGCTGAAAAATGTGTTTTTGTGGGTTATGGGGTTACTCAAAAAGGGTATAGGTGTTTTAATCCCGAAACTCGTCGCATGTTTACAACGATGAATTGTGATTTTTTGGAAACCAAGTATTTCTACTCTCAAGAACTTAGTGGTCAGGGGGAGGAACAAAGTGACACACTGAGTTGGCTTCAATATTTATCAGAAGTTCAGTCTACAAATGTTCAAACTACAGATTTACAGACTACAGATTTACAGTCCTCTCAATCTCAATCATATTAAAGTGCCAACCCAAGTCCTGATCCAAATCTAGACCTGATATCCGAGGTAAGTAATTCTGAACCAAGTCATGAATTGGATAGTTCAGTTAATGAAATGCAGGAAAATATTAATGGAGAATCAGAAAGTGTAGAAAGTGCTCTAGCAGAAGCAGAAAGTGCTCCAGAAAGATATATCCTTCCACCAAGGTCTACCAGGGGAATACCTGCAAAGCGATATTCTCCAGAACGAAGTTCTCGATCTACTAAGTATCTGGTAGCCAACTTTGCTAATGTTGCAGATGGTATTTTTTCCAAAGAAGCAAAAGCCTTTGCAGCAAAATTATATTCAGAAGAGCTCCCTTCAGGAGTAGAACATGCTTTGAAGTTAAAGAATTGGAAAGATGCTATGGATAGTGAAATGGAAGCTCTTGTTAAGAATGATACATGGGAGAGGTGTGAACTTCTGACAGGAAAGAATCCAGTAGGATGCAGATGGATATATACCATCAAATATAAACCAAATGGAGATGTAGAAAGATACAAAGCAAGACTTGTTGCCAAAGGATATACTCAAACCTATGGCATTGACTATTCAGAAACTTTTTCTCCAGTGGCTAAGCTAGATACAGTAAGAGTTCTTTTCTCAATAGCAGTAAATCAGGGCTGGCCTCTTCATCAATTTGATGTGAAGAATGCCTTTTTACAGGGAGAATTGGAAGAAGAAGTATATATGGAAGCTCCTCCGGGTTTTTCTCATGATTTCAAACACGGGGAAGTATGTAGGTTGAAAAAGTCCCTGTATGGGCTTAAACAGTCACCTAGAGCTTGGTTTGGAAGATTTACTCTTGCTATGAAGAAATATGGATATCAACAAAGCAATTCTTATCACACTTTATTTCTCCGTCATGGAGGAAATCTAGTGACATGTCTAATTATTTATGTTGATGATATGATTATCACAGGGAATGATGAAGAAGAAATGAACAAACTAAAAACAGCTTTATTTGCAGAATTTGAGATGAAAGATTTGGGAGATCTAAAGTATTTTCTTGGAATAGAAGTTTCAAGATCAAAACGTGGAATTTTTATTTGTCAAAAGAAGTATATATTGGATCTTCTAGCTGAAACATGAATGATTGATTGCAAGCCAGCAGACATACCCATGGTCATCAATCAGAAATTATTTGTGAAGACAGAAGCTAGAGCTGCTGACAAAGATAGATATCAAAGGTTGGTGGGGAAACTTATTTATTTGGCTCATACTCGTCCAGACATAGCATATGCTGTCGCAGTAGTAAGTCAGTTTATGCATCAACCTCAGGAAGATCATATAGATGCAGTTCTACGAATTATAAGATATCTTAAAGGAACTTCAGATCATGGAGTGTTATTTAAAACTAATGGCCATCTCAAGATTCAGATATATACAGATGCAGATTGGGCATGAGATAAAGGTAACCGAAGGTCTACTTCTGGTTATTTTTCAATGATAGGTGGTAATTTGGTTACATGGAAAAGTAAAAAACAAAAGGTTGTTTCTTTGTCAAGTGCTGAAGCAGAATTTAGAGGCATAACTAGAGGATTGGCAGAAGCTTTATGGTTAAGAAAGCTTATGACTGAAATAGGTTTTGCTCCGAAAAAAAGCATTCAAATAATGAGTGATAATGAAGCAGCTATCCAGATCTCAGAAAATCCAGTTCAACATGATAGAACCAAACATGTAGAAGTTGATCGTCATTTTATAAAAGAAAAATTAGAGAATGGGATTATTAAGCTACCGTTTGTTAAGTCTGAAGAACAGCTTGCTGATATTCTAATCAAAGCAGTAGGAACATCTATGTTTCATAAGTGTTTAAGCAAGTTGAATTTCGGAAGTCCCGCTATTCAACTTGAGGGGGAGTGTTAGATAATGAGGGATCAGAAACGTGCTCATCATGTCCCAAGAAGAAAAGATCAAGACTCAAAGCCCATAACTAATAGTCGGTCCATATTTAGGTCCATGACTAAAGTTAGAGTCGGTCTAATTTAGACCTTAGTTTCCATAAATAGTTTCAAACTTTTGTATAAATAGCACCCTCATGTAAACCAATTAGAGATATGAATGAAAACAAAACTTAAAATTTCATTCGTTTACAATACCCGTACGATGTACGGTAACTATATATATTGTATCATAAAAAAATTCGAATATGCCTCATATATGATTTGTGGGTATGAAATAAACTGTGGTTAAAGTAAATCCATGATCGAAGTTAAATTATAATAAATGGTAATGATAAATATGATATATATATATATGGTGACTTTCAAATAAGAATGGAATTAAAATGAGAACACTCAAAAACTACATTTTGATGCATTAAAAGTCCATAAAACTAACATAGTGCATAACTAATTATCATCATTTAAGTGTTTAACAACACATTGATCCGTCAAAATAAAAAAAATCACGTTTTTTGGTGGATGCATTATTTTGAAGAATATGCATCCAAGATGGATGCACAAAACAAAAACATGATTTTCTTGATTTTGATAGGCCAATGTGTTGTTATACACTTAAATAATGATAATTAGTTAAGCACTATGTTAGTTTTATGGACTTTTAATGCATCAAAATGATATTTTTTAAGTGTTCTCATCGTTCTTATTTTAAAACTGTTCTCACTGGAGTGTTACCCTATATATATATATGTGTGTGTGTGTGTGTGTGTGTGTGTTTAATTAAAGTTTTGGATTTAGCTTAAATTTTTTGGACCACATCAAACTCTAAACTTATAACTATAGTAGATGATGACAAATAACATTTTGATTTCAAATCGTAAGCTTAAAATTTTGAAGTTTTCATATTAATAACTTATTATATATTATAGGTAATAGGATTTGAAAAATTGAGAAGAAGAAGAGACAATTTATTAATGAGAAAATGATCAATCAAATAAGGCTATTATGTCTTTTGTATTAATAAGATAAGAGTTAGAGTTTAATACTAAGTTCAATAAGGAAATTGAATTTATATATACAACTAAAAAACCAATTTAACAAAGTAAATAAATTTAAAGGACATGTGTCGATCAAGGATTACGTATCATTTCTTCATGTCAATCATGTTTTAGTTTATTTTTAAATTAGGCATCAACTCATGGAAATTCATCAAACTATATATCGTGGCCAAATGAATTTTGATTGATCACCAAAAACTAAAATAAAAAAGAAACTATAAAAGTATTTGGGGACGAATTTGGCGAGGACATGTATAGTCTTCGCTGATACGTGTTGGTATGTGATCACGTTATAATAAACGCATGTCCAGAAATAATCTATATTATTAAAGTAATAGATTGATTAATATAATCACGAATTAACTAATTAAAGGTTTAATTAATTAAAAGAGGAGGTGTAAAAGTGAAATTAGGAATTTGTATTGTTTCCTAATTCCATTTAATGGGGGCCGAAAATTTGAGGCTTTGAAAGCCTTGAGATTGTTTGGTCACCAAGTTTAAAACCCTTACATATTAGCCTATGAATAGAGGGCCAATTCCATTACATATATTCACCATACAATCAATTGTGAAAAACCTCTCTTTCCGTTCGACCGAAGCAAGAAAAACCCCAAGGGGTTCGGGTTTTAGGGTTTCGACTTTAGGGATATAAACAAAGAGTTGTTGATCGTGATTTGGATACTAGCATACGGTATAGGGATGTCTAGTGTGCGATCGTAGAGGGATTTTATTTTAAACCTTACAATAATAATAATAATCTTATTATTATTTATTTTATTCCAAACTTTGCATAAGTTACACGTTTCGATTCCCTCTTTGTTAATTAATATGATTGCATATTTGATTCTTCCGTTGCGCTTATATGAATATTTATGTGATATTTGTTCATACATTCTAACAATACGAAGTTCGACTTTTTTAGTCAAAAATTTGATTTTTTGTCGTCTATCGACTTGCGACGAATGTCGTCGCTGGTGATGTTGTCATGACGTCGCTAAAGTGTTAATTTTAAAGATTAATTTTAAAGGGGTTCGTCTACCTAATATTGCTAAAGATTAATTAAAGGTATATGCAAATTTAAAAAAAAATGTTCAGGAATCCTTTAGCCCCGTAGAGTAATTTTTCTGTTCAAACTAACGATCTTGTAACGCTTTTTGGCTGTGAGAACTAAAAACCTTGGCTGGTTGAATAATATATGCAAATCTATATCCGACAACATATTTGTTTTCATGTTTGATCAGTGTACCTAATTATAAACAGAAATCATATGAGCTATTTATTCAAGATGATCAACAATACGTACTCCATGAAACTCATAAAGCTCCTAATATGATCTCTAACAATTAACTCTAAATACATGACAAATATACATAGAACTATAGAAGACGTAGCATGACGACATCCATGAAAACTCGTAAAATTCTTACACAAAAACTGGTTCTTAATATATACATATTATGATTGCTGAGATCATTATTAACATGTTCAAAACTTAGCGACTCGTTAATTATAGGAACACAAATATACCGGGATCGATGCAGACAACACAAACAAAGCCTGAACTATTTAATTTGTACATTGGACCTAATTATATATGATCACATATATATGCGATGGTACTAATAGCTAGCTAACGCGACAAGGTAATTGTCGTCGTGACATATAGGCTTCTAAGACATAGTACAGTTGTCCGGGCCGGGGGTATATTTTTCCAAGTGATCGATCGATCAACAAATATTGGGGCCAAATCCCATACGTCCGTTTACGGAATCAAAAGAGATTTGGATTCCTTCTTGTTGAATGTTTCCAATAATGGAAAGGCCCGATGAAGTTGGGGCAAAGGCGAAACAAAATGTTCCTACATCATCCACTGGAATTAGAAAGTTGCCAGCTGGAAGAGTTAATATGGGTCCGCCAGAAAAGTAGAAGGAAACGGTTGGGACTCGAACCGTTACAAACCCATTGAGATTGTAGCATGTATCAAAGATGGTATTTGGTCTAGCTCGTGGTAGGTTGGTGGTTTGAGCGATGAAAGCGTCTCGAAAACTTGTATAAGCTTCGTTTGGGAGTCGTGTGACAGCGGTCCCGGTGTCCATCACAACTCCTCCATGACCCATATCACTTAACTTGAAAATGGGTTCTGGTATTGACACCTGAACCCCTCCCACACCGAGACCCGAGAGCCCCACATAATAAAAACTTGGGGCTCTCGGATTCCGTAATAACGGAACCCAAACTGCACTATCTGATGGAAGAGACTCTCTTCCAAATTCTAATGATCCCAGAGAATCAGTTCCACGACTAACAAGACAATAGCTAAAGGCGCCGCCAACTTCACCACCAAGTTGACTCACTAGAGATATCGAGCCCGCACCAATACCAAGTAAACCAGCGGCTCCAATAAATAACCCTTGGTTTCTATGACCACATCCTATGGCAACATTTCTAATGAAGGTATTACCTAAAGTAAGTGTCTCGAGGGCCAAAGTTCCTCTAGTAAAGGATCCATCACCATACGAAACCTCATAGCGACACCATCGACCACCACCATGGCCACGACAACCAGCAGTAGTTTCTGCATGGTCACACACAGTGGATCCACAAGACACGGCCTCAAAAGTAGCTGACTTGGCCGGGTCAAAAAGTGGATCCGACTGTTGGTAACACTGCTTGCATGGCAAGCATTGTACCCACACGACGTCGCTTCCAGAGTCAACTACCATGTATTGACTCTGCGATGGAGTACCAACTCCAATCCTCACAAAATACTCACCGCTCCCTTGTTGCATACCTGAAATCACTTCCGACCCAAAATCTTCCACCTCAAACCTATCTCCACGACTACCACCACCCGTCGTATGATTATTTCCTATTCTAGTATTCAAAATTGCCACCCTTTTCACGTCCCTTTTTAACCGGGCTTCCACTCTCCACCGATGATCGCCATGATGCTCTAATAGCTTGTCACGGTGTACAAGGTTGAGTTTCCATTTCTTGCCATCATTAGACTCATTTGATTCCAATATTTCATGGTGGTCGAATAGCTTTGTTTGGGGCACGTGAGAAGAAGGTGATTTGGTAGCATGCATGATTTCTTGGACATCAAGGAATTGGTGAGATGGATATGATGCTGCGACGGCGAGTGGTAGAAAGAATAGTATGAGTGCAACCTCCACCACCGTAGTTAGTATGGCGGCTGTCATCATTATGCCTTTTTGGTTCTATAGCTCTTCTTCGAGGTATGGATCTCTTATAATGGTATATATAAAGAGAACTTCGCTAATATCTTAAACATCTCCTGTTTTATTTTAATTATATTATGATTATTAACTTATATGGAGATGGTTGGAACAGTGATAAACATCTTCATCTTTAGAAACAGAGATCATTGGTTTGAACCTCATCTCATGCATGCAAACGTTCTAAGAGGTTTTTCTACCATATAAGTAGACAATGGAATCAGTCAAAGATAATTTTTTCTTTCTTTCTTTATGATTACTAGCTTATAGCATGCATGTATACTATACTCAATTAATTGGTAGTAGATCTATCTGAATACAAAACTTAATTAGTACTACTATATAGTATATATGTTTATACTAATTTAAATCATTATTCAGAACATTTTTTTTATTTGTTAGTACATTAACAATATATATGCGATCTAAGTGAAGTATATTACACATGAAACAGGCAACTAATAATGTATAGGTCATGATTTTAGACATAAACCCGCTTAAATATACTTTATTTAACAAAGAAGATAGTTATTTTAGATTTTTTATGAATATATTAAATTTAGTTAGAATTATATTATGTGCTGCGCATAAAATACTTACAACTTTTGGAAAAATATATATAAATTTAATTAGTTACTTTTCGAAGAAGATGCATGATCAACTAATCCACTAAATGTTGTTGCTTTCAAGCATAAATATATGGTGACACAAAATTTAATCAAACTCGCACTAAGGATGATGAATGTTTTTTCTTTCCCCCAATTTTTTTTGTTGTCTTATTATTGATATACGGAGAAAACCAAAAAATTTAAATAGAAGGTGATTTGGTAAATATCTAATAAGTATGGCGGCTGTCATCATGATAGGCGTTTTTGTTTCTATAGCTCTTCTTCGATGAGTATATATAATGCTATATATAAATAAGAGAACATTTGAGCTAATATCTAATTAGACATCTTTCGTTTTATTAAATTATTATGTGATTACTAGCTTATAGCATGCATGTATATATTAATATTATTACTCAAATATATAGTTGGTAGTAGACGATCTATCTGAATACAAAACTTATTACAATTTATTATCTACAATTATATAAGTTTAAACTTTAAATCAGTATATACTTGGGACGTACGACATTACTTTTATATGTCGACACAAGTTTTCAATAAAGCTATATATGTTTACACAAGGTTCAAGTGAGAATTGTGTTTATATATAAATATTAATATTCAAGTTATATAACTTCTCCTGTTTATATGTGAACGAATTTATTTAAATATATCAATCACTTACAAATATCAAGTTATACTACTTTTAAGATTTTTATGGTTTTTCAATTCAATATATGAATACTTCTATAGATATATATGTCGTAAAAAGTTATATACACTGTACTATATATAGTGCACGTAACGTCTCTAGAAATTAATGCGATCTATGAACATGCTTTTAGACGTAAAACCGTTTATATATAGTACTTCATTCGACAATAAGAAAGTAGATATATTTTAGATTTTTCATAAATATATTATATTTAGTTAGAATTATTTTATGTGTTGCTTTCAAACTAGGGACAATCAAATGAGAACAGTCTTAAAATAAGAATACGGTGAGAACACTTAAAAACTACATTTTGATGATTTAAAAGTCCATAAACTGACATAGTGCATAACTAATTATCATTATTTAAGTGTTTAGCAACACATTGATCCATCAAAATTGAAAAAATCACGTTTTTTGTTTTGTGCATCCATCTTGGACACAAAACAAAAAACGTGATTTTTTCGATTTTGATGGATCAATGTGTTGTTAAACACTTAAATAATGATAATTATTTATGCACAATTTTAGTTTTATGAACTTTTAATGCATCAAAATGATGTTTTTAAGTATTCTCATCGTTCTTATTTTAAGACTGTTCTCACCGGAGTGTTACTTTATATATAATCAAAGTCGCACTAAGGATGAATGTTATAGTTCTTACCCCCAACTTTTTGTTGTGTTGTCTTATTGATATACTATAGTATTATAAGACTTGAAGATTATTATGTATTTGCCCTTCAAATTAATTATGAGAATTATTTATCGGTCCATTTTGTATATACGGTGGTGCTACGTATAAACAGATTAATTAACATGCTTACAAATATCATAAAATCTCGATTATAATCTAAACTTTTTTTAGAAAGTAAAGTCTTGTGTTACACGTGTATATTATCATATTGATCTCGCTTGGTTTACGATCGATGTCATATCAAAAAAGAGGCCTTAATTTTGGATTGAACTCCTGCAACATCTTAAATACAAAAATATACACTGAAGTTGTGGCATAAATTTTTTTTTTTTTTTGAACATTTGAAGTTGTGCCAATTAATTTTAGAAGTAAAAAAAAAAAAAAGGTCAAAATAATTTTGAAAGGAAAAAATAAGAAAGTCAAAATACCTTTAGTGTTGACCCTAAAATCTGATGAACCAGATTCTACCTGGCCGGGTTGAATCATAACTTCGGTCAACTCAATTTGTATATAAGATCTCCGTATACACACATGCATGAAGGTATAGAAATCTATATAATCTAATTATCTAACTTGATAATATATATGTTTGCAAGTACTGTAATTAATTATGACACTGATACAAGGAAGATATCTATATATATTAACTACATATTTTTTTTAATATATACTAGATAACTGATCTAACTATAATTTACTAAACAATCATAGTTCTCAATTTTATTAAATTTAAATTGAAAATTGATGATGTAATTATTAAAATCAAAAATCAAAAATCTTAATTATCATTATTCAAATATATTATATTTTATATTAATACTTGTAGAAAAAAATCTCATTAATATATTTAAATATTTAATTTATAATTATTACAATTTGTAGTTAACAACTTGAAAATTTTATCTTACATTTTCATCATTAAATTAATTAAAAAAAATTCAACATTTTATTTCTAATTTCCAATTTGATAAAATTGAGATCTATGATTAGTTAATAAGCTATTAGGTCAGATTACTTTTAGTATATATAAAGATAAAGATAAAGATAAAGATAATTACTAAAAAATATATAAAATTTAATTTAAATATATTAAGATTTTAAAAGTAACTTTACGTACTATTATTCTTTTTTTAAATTTTTTTATAGTAATCGTTATGATACATATACAAAAAATAAAACATGTAAACATTTAATCTTTATAACAAACACATATAATATTGTCATATTCGAATTAAAATATTTAGAATATGTTCATCTAAAAATAAAATTAATTTTTAAAAGTGTAAAATAAGAATGTAATATTCTTTTATGTAACAATAAATAAATAGAAATTGTGGTGACTTATTATGATTTTTTAATATTCAAATATCGCTATATATGTCACAATTTACAACTTTGATGAATATATTATGATTTTGTAATATTCTAATATCATTATATATGTCACAGTAAACAACTTCGATGAACAAATTTTAAAAAATATATATTTCACTATAAAACTCAAAGTTTTTTAATATAAATAAATTATTTATTACCAAAAATTATAACCTAATTAATTTTATATCATAATAAACTAACATTTAATACTGATAAATTTGTAAGTCTTGTGTATTTGAGACGGACCTAAACTCTAGTATAATATCAAGATAGATATCAAAATCAAAATACTATTATATATATAATTAATATTAATATAACACATCATAAAATATTTTATATTGATTTTGATACGAGGGTTGAGGAATGTTAAAGATGAGGGCTATGGAATATATGGAGATTGCTTTTGGGTGGAACTTTTTTATTTTTTATTTTATATCCAGGGTGATTTCAAAAATAGTATGTAAAAGACAAATAAATTGTATAAATGTTGATTATTGCGTGTTGAGTTAATTTTTTTGTAATGAATTATGTGGTATTGATAAATAAAAAAATTTGTAAAAAAAATTACTTTTTTAACCCATTAAACGGTCAAAATTTGGTTAAAATAAGTAGAAATTAGTAATAATAGTCTTTAATTTTAGGGTAAATTACACTAATTAATCATACATGAGGTTTGTTCAAAACTATACTGGTACTACATACAATTTAAAAATTATGCAAGACATACCCATTGTTGTCAAGAACTTACATTGACCTATCGCTAACGGCCGTCTATTTGGATGTTAAGTCAAGTCACGTTCCTTGCATGTGAGGTAGCAAAACCGTAATTTCATGTATACTTCTGGTATATATTATCTTTGTAATTCATTCTAAATATAGTTATTAAGAATTTTAGAGTTTTATTTATATTATAAGTTGGGTAGATATGCAATCTATCATGAGGGAATAGTTTTTCTTTCCAATGAAAGGTATGTCAAGAAAAATAGTTGATACAAGAATGCATTTGTGTATCTACCCCATTGATAACAGGAGTAAAGCAAGCAGGCCGAAGGCCCATCATGATTTTAGAATATAATTATCGCCTAAGATTAGCAATTTGTAGCATTTTGGGTTTCAAATTATAAATGGTTAATTAGTGTGACCTTAAAACTATTAAGCCTAAACTTGTATAGTTTGATAACATTCTTTTAGAATTTTGTTATTTGTTATTTTTGAAATAGGTTTAAAAAAAATAAAAAATATATTAATGTGAATTTTATATAGAATATCTACCTCATTTAATAAATTAAATATAAATATAAATATAGTAATACATATTTTTGGGTAAATTACATGGATAATACCTGAAGTATACACAAAGTTACGAGTTTCATATCTCACGTGCACGACATGTGCTTTGACTTAACGACCAAATAGACGTACGTCAGTGATAGGTATGGTCAGTGTAAGTTTTTGACAAATATGGTATGCCTTGGGTAATTTGTAAATTGTAGGTATGACCAGTATAACTTCGAACAAACTTCAGATATGATTTGTGTAATTACCTTAATTTAATTACCACAATCACTTTCATACCCATATTTAGATATTTTATGGGACCTTAAGCTTATAAGGTATTTCTCTGAAAAAGGATTAAAATGGGGAAAGGAAATAGGGAGAGCCAGATTTATCGCGACTATCTGAGAGTTTGAATCGAAGGTTTATACTGTCAGACTTATTTGATCTTATCAATTGTTATAATTTTTCTCGAATAAAGCACGAATTTTCTATGATAGTATCAAAGCTTTTATTGAAAATTTACAGCAGCTTGCCAAACAAAGGCTAAAAGAAAAAAAAAAAAAACAGGAGTATAAGTGGCATGATATCTACAATTAGATTCAAAAAAGCATAGACTTCAGGCAAATTAGCGGGAAAAAAAACTTAGTCAGATAAAGGGCATAATTAACTCGTATGTGAATGGCAAATGAAGGTTACTGAAACCGACATTGTGAAATTTTGGGGAAACCGAGAGATCGATGACCAATAAACTGATTAAACCGTGTCCAAATAACCAAAGGGTTCACCACACCCATTCCCTCACCCACAAATTAAGAATTATAAAACATACTTTACGTAAAAGTTAAGAGCTAGATGAATTAATATCTCAAAAATTTTATGATTCAAATAGTAGTTATATCAATCATTATTCATCGAAATATCAAACTTGATTAGATTATTTCAAATAATAGATAGAGTGTGGTCTATTTAGAACACAAAAATAAATCAACGAGATAATAATAAAAATTGTAATCTGAAGTGGAGAATGAGATAACACAAAAAATATATATATACAAAGAGAATTGCGAGTACATAAGACAATGCACAAATGTCCCAATTATTGAGCCATCATTAGGCCAAAAAGATTACTTTTACAAAAAGATTGTATATCATTAAATTAAACTATTATATATAACACACATAGATAAAAAAATGATTTGCTGTTCTACTTTTTTCTTCTGATTACTATAAAGTGTTAATCATTAACTATAAAGAAATATATTATAAGTTTAATGTCAATTTGGAAAATATATATACAATATAAAGTTATCGACTTAATTTTGAAAGACAAACACGTACCAACTTCTTAACACATTTATGCATGATCTATGACCAAATGAATTATATTACTTATTGTCTTATTGAAGTTATTTCATATAACGTTTCATCATCTCTAATACCCTTTCCTCGATAGTTGTAGTTAGAATGGGGTTATTAAGATAACACTAGCTAAAAAATAATGATGGATAAGAAAGTGCATGAGTTAAGTTATAAGTTGATGTGCAATGTAATGTACATGGCATGTATATCTCTAGATACTTAAAACGAAAATTAAGCATATAGTTCAACAATCTATGATTTGAGTAGTGAGACATTTCGATTGTGAATGTTCGAATCTTATTAGGTGTAAATTCATACTTTATTAATTTTTAGTAGTTGAGAGAGCTTATTGGAGTTTTCTCGATCTTATGCACCATTGTTTGGACAGTGTGTATCGATAATCACTTTAAACAACGGTAGTTTATCCGCTGTCGAATTACAACCTTGCCATTGGATGGTGAATAGGTTTCTTTATATTCGAAAGTTACCTATAAAAAAAGTATATATATTTAATAAAAATGGTGATGGTTTATACTTTATACAATAGCTAATTAAATCTAGGGAAAAGTATCTGTGTGTGTATGTAAGTTGTTACCAATTACTATTGTATGAAAAAAACTTCAGTCGGGTTCATTGTATGTAAATAACCTAATAAAACTGAACGAATCGTGTAAAAAAACGGTCTGATACTAACATGGCACCATCTGACAGCCGATACGTGGCCCAATGATTGACCTCCACGTCAGCATTTTTACACGATTCGTTCAGTTTAGCAGGTTACTTACATACAATGAACCTAATTAAAATTTCTTTCATACAATAGTAGTTGATCACAAGTTACATACACACACAGATATTTTTCCCTTAAATCTAAGGTTAAGTCGATTATTAATTATGGAAATCTAAGTTAAATATACTTACTTGTTATACTTGTACCTTTTAAAACTTTCTAGAAAATCTTTGCTTTTTGCTACATATAATAATATAATTTCATGGAAATGGATTTTTTTTATTAGGTGTGTATCGTTTGCTCGTAATAGGGGATTTAACTTACGTTATTAAAACAAATTCGCACTAGAGAGCTTACTCACCTCAATACCTTGTAAAAGAAAAATCTCTGAATTAAACCGACTAAAACACTAACATCTACGGAAATAGTTCTCCTTATGAACATTACTTATACGATATGTAAAAATTAGCATTTAACCGCAATATAAAGATATCATTGGTTTATTATCTAAACAAATCTTACAATTTAATAAAGCGAGATTTTACTTTATTAGGTCATTGACCAAGACATACTATATGATATTAATGTTGGACACTTTCTCACCGTGAACGTACACATCTCAGAAAATGAATTAGTCTTTTCTGCGTAATTATCTACCAATTTCACTAAATCATATCCTAAAAGCTAACGTAGTTCAATATTGTTGTGTATAAACAACTATAAAAAGAACATGCCTTTGATAACAAGATTGTAAATTTAAGAGTTAAATGAGACATTTTGTATAAGAAAACTATGTATTCGAAGCTCCAAAACCATTTTGTCTATAGAAATTAATCCTCGTGTTTGCAAAGCAAACATAACACTGGTATCTCATCCTATTGTTGATATTCAATCATGGGACATTTGTTATGTTTGGCAAAACCAAAAATCTTGATTGTTTTTTTTTAAAGAATAAAAATAATTTTATTTTTATCAAGTAATTGAAATGTAAAAGAGATATTGTAAGGCCATGGGGATTGAGGGTAGAGCTGGCAATTTCTGACACGGACCTGTTAGCACGACACGGCACGACCTGGTTTTTTCGTGTTTCGTGTTTGGCCTTAACGTGTTTCGTGTCTTAACAGGTCCGAACCTTTTAAGACGCGAATAGTTATCGTGTCCTAACAAGTCCGGACATGTTAAAACACGATAAGACAAGTAGTATATATGGACATGTTAAGACACGTTAAGAACCCGTTAAAGACATGTTAAGGATATATTAAGACATGATAAGACACGTTAAGACACGATAAGACACGTTAAAAAATGATAAGATACGTTATAAGGTCCCTTATCGTGTAACTTTTAACAAGTTCCTTAACAGGTCTCTTAACAAGTCCCTTATCGTGCAACCTGGTAAAAATCGTGCCGTGTTCGTGTTTGAAAAACTGACACGATTAGCTATCGTGTCGTGTTCGTGTTTAACCCTATCGTGTTCGTGTCTTATCGTGTCGTGTCAGACACGATATGCCAGCTCTAATTGAGGGGTTATGGGAACTTCTCAAACTCATAAGAAGTGGAGTCCCCCTCATCAAAGGGTCTTTCCCTTTAGTGAGGGGTTCCTCATAACCCCTTAATTATATAAGTGAAAAGAAAGTATAAAATAAATGGATCAACAAGGAAGCTCCAAAGTGAGTGAGGTCAAAGGAAAGTGAAAGTAAAGGGCCGGGGGCGTCCACAATGGAACGGGGAGCGTTCCTTGGGAAGGAGACGCCTCACTCCACATGGCCTAAGACTGCCCTAAGCAACCAAAATGAAGTTATAACAATATGAAAAAAGAAAACAAAACAATATAATTGGGATCTCCCCACAAATACAAGATGAGTTCGGTTCCAATGGTCAACTTTCCCGTATGTCATGACCGTTCATTTAGTACGATTGAGCTTTCATACGTTAATTAAGACTGAAGCAGTTTGTTATGGACGACTCAAGACTAGTACAATGATAACTAGCTTCTTTTTTTTTTTTTTAATTCTTTCTTTTCAAAAGCAAAGAGGGTATTGATTGTAACAAAACAAATTGTCACTATCAGCATAATAGTCCAGCCGTTGGGATACATGACAAGCGAAAAAGACGAAATAACATTGTTCATAAAGATTGCACAAAGTCTAAAATTCCGGTATAACGAAACATAAAATAGTGAGATACTGAGATTTTGTTGAAATTGTAGCTATTTTTTTTGTCACATTTAATTTGTACGTTTTAATGGACACAAAAGTCACTAATAATTATTCAATTTTGAGACGGTACAATTGTACAAACATGTCATAATCAACGATTGTATTGTTATCTGTATCAGTTCATGAGATTTCAATGACCGATCATTTATCATGTATAAAGTAGTTTAGTTCTTTCTTTGACAACTCATATATAAAAGCTTTAGTGATTTACGAATACTAACATATCGGTAATCCATTTTATTTTCCTTTTCTTTTAGTTAAACAGCAACTAACAAATAAAGCCTGACTACCCACGTAGTCCAATGACAAAAGATAACCTCGTATGCTTACAAAAGAAGACAACATTGAGTAAATTCTAGGTGACTCACAAAGGTTAAGCCAAAGGTTGAACCTCCGTTTCACGGGTAAAATCTAGGTGACTCACCATTCCAACCGTGATCATTGGTAACACATTATTAATCTAACAATCAAAATAAAGTAACACCCAATTTACTATTCCACAGGCTATAAGACCCAAAACTGGCTTCAACGGTGTATAGGTGCAAAGGGCGGTTCCATATAAAAATCTAAGAGAGTTTAGAATTAAAAAATCCTTTTAAAAAAAATCCAAAAAGAGGATAAAAATAAATATCCACAAGTTTAAATATCTATGACAAAATTTGAACTTTCAAAGGGCATCAGGTACAATAGTTATATAAGGGAGGTAAGATGTAGTCAACCTTATATTTAAGGTAACTCTTCAGAGTAATATTTGTACTTTTGATCTGTCTTTTTAGGCAGTATTTTCATTTGATTCAAGCTATTTTTGTTCCGTACCCATCAAAATGAATTGATTAAGTTTTTTTTGTCTTTTCAGTTTTTTCATTTGAACCAAGTTGTGTTTATTCATTACCCATCAAAATGAATTGTTTAAGTTTGTGAAAGACAGCATGAGATTAATTACTTAAAGATGTATTTAAGACAAGGGTAAAAACTATGATGTAACACTGAAAACTTCATAAAATATTGTATTTTAAAAAAGAAAGTGATGGTTGTAGCAGAATTTTGTGTATTACACACAAAAAAATATCCCTTGATTTTACATTTTGACCCTTAAACTTATATATGTATCAAAAATGTCCCACAAATTTTTTATATGATTGTACCCATCATATATAAAGATTGTTTGTACGTAAGAAATGCCCATTCTAAAAATTAAGTTTAGGTTCCTACCAAAGGTTTGAACTTCGTTTTACAGGAGAACCAAAAAGGAGAACCCAATATAAAGTATAGGTTCCCACCAAAGGTTTGAACTTCGTTTTATATGAGAACCAAATGGGGAACCCAATATAAAGTTTAGGTTCCGACCAAAGGTTTGAACTTCGTTTTCTAGGAGAACCAAAAAGGGGAACCCATTATTAAGTTTAGGTTCCCACCAAAGGTTTGAACTTCGTTTTATATGAGAACCAAAAAGGGGAACCCGTTATTAAGTTTAGGTTCCCACCAAAGGTTTGAACTTCGTTTTCTAGGAGAACCAAAAAGGCGAACCCAATATAAAGTTTAGGTTCCCACCAAAGGTTTGAACTTCGTTTTATTGGAGAACCAAAAAAGGGAACCCGTTATTAAGTTTAGGTTCCCACCAAAGGTTTGAACTTCGTTTTCTAGGAGAACCAAAAAGGGGAACCCAATATAAAGTATGGTTCCCACCAAAGGTTTGAACTTCGTTTTATATGAGAACCAAAAGGGGAACCCAATATAAAGTTTAGGTTCCCACCAAAGGTTTGAACTTCGTTTTACAGGAGAACCAAAAAGGGGAACCCCATATAAAGTTTAGGTTCCCACCAAAGGTTTGAACTTCGTTTTCTAGGAGAACCAAAAAGGGGAACCCAATATAAAGTTTAGGTTCCCACCAAAGGTTTGAACTTCGTTTTATAAGAGAACCAAAAAGGGGAACCCGATGGGAAGCTTAGGTTCCCACCTGAGGTTTGAATTTCGTTTTGTATGAGAACCAAAAAGGGGAACCCATTATTAAGTTTATGTTCCTACCAAAGGTTTGAATTTCCTTTTCTATGAGAACCAAAAAAGGGAACCCATTATTAAGTTTAGGTTCCCACCAAAGGTTTGAACTTCGTTTTATAGGAGAACCAAAAAGGGGAACCCGTTATTAAGTTTAGGTTCCCACCAAAGGTTTGAACTTCGTTTTACAGGAGAACCAAAAAGGGGAACCCCATATAAAGTTTAGGTTATTCGTTTTACATGAGAACCAAAAAGGGGAACGCATTATTAAGTTTAGGTTCTCACCTAAGGTTTGAATTTCGTTTTTTATGAGAACCAAAAAGGGGAACCCATTATTAAGTTTAGGTTCCCACCAAAGGTTTGAACTTCGTTTTATATGAGAACCAAAAAGGGGAACCCATTATTAAGTAGGTTCCCACCAAAGGTTTGAATTTCGTTTTATAGGAGAACCAAAAAGGGGAATCCTATATTAAGTTTAGGTTCCCACGTAAGGTTTGAAATTCGTTTTACAGGAGAACCAAAAAGGGGAACCCGATGGGAAGCTTAGGTTCCCACCTGAGGTTTGAATTTCGTTTTGTATGAGAACCAAAAAGGGGAACCCATTATTAAGTTTATGTTCCTACCAAAGGTTTGATTTTCATTTTGTATGAGAACCAAAAAGGGGAACGCATTATTAAGTTTAGGTTCCCACCTAAGGTTTGAATTTCGTTTTCTATGAGAACCAAAAAGGGGAACCCATTATTAAGTTTAGGTTCCCACCAAAGGTTTGAACTTCGTTTTATATGAGAACCAAAAAGGGGAACCCATTATTAAGTTTAGGTTCCCACCAAAGGTTTGAACTTCGTTTTATATGAGAACCAAAAAGGGGAACCCATTATTAAGTTTAGGTTCCCACCAAAGGTCAGAATTTCGTTTTATAGGAGAACCAAAAAGGGGAATCCTATATTAAGTTTAGGTTCCCTCCTAAGGTTTTAAATACCTGTATACGTGGTTATGATCCATCTTCTTCTTCTAATTATGTTTATGTTTACTAATACCTAGTTTAGGCGTTGATAAAAGTAACCATAATTCATAATTCACTCAAATCCAAGGGTATGGTGAAAATAAAGTTGTTTATTATATTATATTTAATAAATATAAATTATAAAGAAAATTCTTATGATTTATTAATATTATATTTTATTAGTTATGTTTTAACATATTTGACATATATCATATATTCATAAATCATAATCTTATTATTTGCATCAGTCATAATCTGACAGTTTTTTATATTATTATAAACTATGAATGATAATGTAACTATCAATTACTTTTTTTTACATTCTCATTCAGCCCCGTACATCGTACGGGTTTAATCTAGTACTTTTAATCTACCAAAATAATTCTAAATTCACCTATGTCAATTTGAAAATTCTATGATAATTCTATGGGTAGCAGCTATAACCATGGATTTCTCCCCAATAGACATGTGCCTTTACCAAGTAAGCTAACCCTATATTTACAAAAAAAAAAAAAAAACTCTTTTTTTTTAATTTGGGTATATGATAATTTCTAAGTATTGAAAATTTGAAATCATCCCTTGGAATCCAAGCTAAGATGTGTGATTGATATTTTTCATTTACGAACTAATTATATGCATAACATTAAAATGTTGCAATATGCACTGCATCAATTATGCAAGGGTAGTCCCGACTACGGGTCTACTCAGCCTATGTAGTGCAACATTTTTTTAAAAAACGTTCTATTATTTATATGTGTTATAGGTGAAAAAAATATGGGATACCGTCATACCGGTCAAAGTTGTTAACTCAAAATTTTTTGAAAGATTTTTTACCAATAAAACTTATAAATTAGAATTCCAACTAAAACGAATTCGAACTTGAATTCGACTAAAATGAATTCGAACTTGAATAGCTTATTAAAAGCTTGAGAACATCACCCGTTGGAGACTGCCTAAGGATGACATAAAGTAGAATTCCAATACGTTAGTTGTCATTTGATGGTGGTTAAATTGAAAGATGACATCCATTAACACTATAATTACATTTTTTTTGTCTAAAAATTAAGAATTACAGTACCATTTTTCTCTATCCTATAAATGTTAGAAGGGGTTGCTATTTGTGGCAAAACCTTTGGCTGCTACTTGTTTTGTTTGTTTATAGTAGAAGCGTTTCTTTTTGTTTTTCAGAATAGCCATGTAGTTAATATAAAGCTGCATTATTTTCTTCTTTTGATGATATATTGAAATAAATATGTTGATAGTTTTGAAAAGCTTGCATTGTGCTAATGTGCATATAGAACATCAGCAGCAGCCACCAGCAGCAATATGAATGCAAGGTGGGTGTTCTTGTCTTAAATGCCTAGCTTGAATAATTATGATCAGAATTTGTTTTTTCCAACTTCAAGTAGCTGCTCCAACTGAACCAAGTTCATTAATATGTAATATTTTCCATTTTCAACTTTCTTGGACTTTGGTCCATAATGTATGTATAGATATATCTCCTACATATATACATACGTACACAAAAGAAGAAGGAAAGAAAGAAAGAAAGTAAGTTTGTGTCAGTTAAAAGGTGTTAAAAATAACCTTATCAATAACTTATACTAATCACCTCCGCCGCCACGATTACCAGTTCCCACAACCACCACCACCTGTCGTCACCGCCACTACCGTCTTTTTGTGTAGGTACCCCTCTAATATTTATTAAAAACAATATCACAACTACTCCATAATATATATGTTTTGCTTAAAAGTTTGTCAATAAAAACCCAGAAATCAAACCACAAAAAGATCAAAAGAAAAAACAAATGACAAAAAGAAAAACAAAAAGTAAAAAATAAATTGGTGCAACGTGTCAAATGAGGTAGGAGTTTAAATCTTGGTTAAGACTCGTGGGGTATTTCCTAAATAAAGCTACATAGTAGGCTTAGCCTACCGACTATCAGGTTGCTTTTCATCATTAAGTTACCTCAACCATTAAAATCCAGCAATCATTTTTCAATCTTTTTACAAGTTACAGAATATACATATACATACATTTATATAATCTCAAAATCCTTTCCATAAATCTTTCTTTCTTGTCTCTCTTTTCTTGCAAGACCCTTGGAAAAAATTCCAAGATTTTAAAGCCACAACGACCAAACAAAAACAATCTTCTTTTTCATCACAAAAACTCAATAACTTACCAATTCTAGTGTTTTACAATGTTATGATGTACCCGAACCCATGATCCATCCTCCAGGATCCGACCTCACTACATTCTTGAACCCAAAACCGGATAAAGATTGTGGGTTTAATTAAGTCCATATCGCCAATGGATGGTGATCCATGTGTAATTTTAGCTACATGTGAAATCTTTTCAAAGACAGCTGATTTAACTCCTTCGGAACATGTAAGTTTTTTGGTACAACTGTTTTTTGAACTACATGATCCATATATATAAATTTTGTATGTATAGGTTTATACAAACATGTTGGATATATATCGCCCATATTGATGAATGTACGCTGACTATCTAGACATATTCAGGCAGGTGTTACTTTGAGTGAGCATACAACAATGGTTTCCACAGCTACTTCGGATTCTTCTACACACTCTAAAGTCGTCCTTGTCCAGACAGCGAGTCATCATGATGAGTTTAATCCGATATCACCAATGCATGAGCCTGAAAAGAAGAACCAATATTTGGTGCATAAAGAAGCATCGAATGATGTGCGGTGTGAACTTTGTCGGGTTTGTTGCAACTCCAATGATGTGCTCCTCGAACACATTTCCGGAAAGAAACACCAAAAGAACTTGAGGAAATCCAAACCACTCTTTGGACTTGGACATTGCCCTGCCCCTACAGCAGCTAATAGAGTAGTGTTGCGTCATTCGACTGATCATGAAGAGAGCAAAGTTGTCATCTTAGAGACTAGTAGTAAAAGAAAGCAGCTGGCTGATGGCTCATTATTAGCAAGCGATCATGCGGATGTCAATTACACAAAGAGGCAGAAGATGATTGAAGGAGAGGGAGAGTCGGGTGTTTCGATAGCTTGCAGAGTGTGCAATGTGGTGTGTAATGGCAGCATGGGCTTCAACCTTCATCTTGCAAGCTAGGGGCATTGTGCAATGGCTCGAAAACAGATCAAATTAAACCTTGATGAAGCTAGTGATCAACAATAAGTTTAATTAAATACTTATTCTATAAGCTCGATCTAGCTGATGAATTAACATGTCATATATCCAAGAAATGTAGATACAAATGGCATTTTAGACCAAGAGTCCGATAGGAAGAACCAAAATTTGTTGCAAAAAGAATCATTAGTTGGTTCCTTGTTCTTTTGCAGCATTCCTGATCTAGATTGTGGTAACCAAAAGATTCAAAGCATAGTTACAGAGGAGGTAAATTGCACCATGTTTTGATCTTTAGCATATAGCAACAATGTTTCGTTTCGTTTCGTTCGTTGGTTTTATTTTCTTGATGTTCCTTTGTTTTCCCTTTGCATTTTTATTTCTGATCAGTGGTGATTCATATATATTTGGCTTGTATGTTGTTGGCCAGGTAACCGTACCTTCTTGTGTGGACCAGCCTCCTATCTCTACACTATTGAGCACAACCCTGCTTCAGCCTTCTAATGGTTTGGCCCAAAACATTAACAACAAACACAAAATCAAACAACCGACTTGGTGTGAGGCTTGCAAAGCCAATTGTAGCAGTAACAAATCCCTTGAACGACACAATTCGGAGAAAGAACACCTCAAAAACAATGAAGATTTGGAAAAAATCATGTCCCCGCCCTCGGTCACCTCTATCGTTTCAACTCAGTCAACACCAATACATAAGCCCGAGGAAGATTTGAAGTCAGTCGAGAACAAAATTGGAGATTCAGATGAGAGTACACTTAAATGGTGTGAAGTTTGTAAGATCAGTTGCACGCGTGATGACCTCAACATGCATCTATCAGGGAAGAAACATTTAAAGAACCTTCGAAAGTCCGTTTTCAAGGCAAATTCACCCTCTACCGTGAATTCTGTGAAAAGTCTGAAGTTGCCAAAAGGCGTTGTTGTCGACCCAAATGAAGGAAACGTTGTATGGTGTGAACTATGTCGGATTTGTAGCAACTCCCATGAAGCGCTCAACGCACACATTTTAGGAAAGAAGCACAAAAGGAACTTGATGAAATCTGAACCACTTGTTGGACTTAGCCATGCCCCTTCATTAGCTACTAAACCGTTGCATGATCCAATTAATGAAGAGAGCAAAGTCGTCGTCTTGGAGAGCAGTAAACGAAAGGCCAACGGTTCATCAGCAAATGACGAGGATGTACACACAAAGAGACAGAAGGTGATTGAAGAAGATGAAGAAGAAAAAGGAGAGTACTCGGGTGTTACGATAACTTGCAACGTGTGCAAGGTGGTTTGTAATAGCATCATGGACTTCAAAGTTCATCGTTCGAGCCAAGAGCATTCTGTAATGGCTTTGAAACAGGCCAACCTTTGATGAAGTGATCGAGCACCAAAAGCCATTTATTCTCTAACTGATGAAACATGACATGAAAGAAAAATGTAGGGAAACATATCAATATGGTTATATATTATTTTGATATGAACACAAAAACCATCAAAACTTGAAGACAATGAGACTGACTTCAATTCATGCTTGTGAAAAAATTAATATACTCATGGCTCATTATTAGCAAGCGATCATGCGGATGCCAATTACACAAAGAGGCAGAAGATGATTGAAGGAGAGGGAGAGTCGGGTGTTTCGATAGCTTGCAGAGTGTGCAATGTGGTGTGTAATGGCAGCATGGGCTTCAACCTTCATCTTGCAAGCTAGGGGCATTGTGCAATGGCTCGAAAACAGATCAAATTAAACCTTGATGAAGCTAGTGATCAACAATAAGTTTAATTAAATACTTATTCTATAAGCTCGATCTAGCTGATGAATTAACATGTCATATATCCAAGAAATGTAGATACAAATGGCATTTTAGACCAAGAGTCCGATAGGAGAACCAAAATTTGTTGCAAAAGAATCATTAGTTGGTTCCTTGTTCTTTTGCAGCATTCCTGATCTAGATTGTGGTAACCAAAAGATTCAAAGCATAGTTACAGAGGAGGTAAATTGCACCATGTTTTGATCTTTAGCATATAGCAACAATGTTTCGTTTCGTTTCGTTCGTTGGTTTTATTTTCTTGATGTTCCTTTGTTTTCCCTTTGCATTTTTATTTCTGATCAGTGGTGATTCATATATATTTGGCTTGTATGTTGTTGGCCAGGTAACCGTACCTTCTTGTGTGGACCAGCCTCCTATCTCTACACTATTGAGCACAACCCTGCTTCAGCCTTCTAATGGTTTGGCCCAAAACATTAACAACAAACACAAAATCAAACAACCGACTTGGTGTGAGGCTTGCAAAGCCAATTGTAGCAGTAACAAATCCCTTGAACGACACAATTCGGAGAAAGAACACCTCAAAAACCTTGAAGATTTGGAAAAAATCATGTCCCCGCCCTCGGTCACCTCTATTGTTTCAACTCAGTCAACACGAATACATAAGCCCGAGGAAGATTTGAAGTCAGTTGAGAACAAAATTGGAGATTCAGATGAGAGTACACTTAAATGGTGTGAAGTTTGTAAGATCAGCTGCACGCGTGATGACCTCAACATGCATCTATCAGGGAAGAAACATTTAAAGAACCTTCGAAAGTCCGTTTTCAAGGCAAATTCACCCTCTACAGTGAATTCTGTGGAAAGTCTGAAGTTGCCAAAAGGCGTTGTTGTCGACCCAAATGAAGGAAACGCTATATGGTGTGAACTATGTCGGATTTGTAGAAACTCCCATGAAGCGCTCAACGCACACATTTCAGGAAAGAAGCACAAAAGGAACTTGATGAAATCTGAACCACTTGTTGGACTTAGCCATGCCCCTTCATTAGCTACTAAACCGTTGCATGATCCAATTAATGAAGAGAGCAAAGCCGTCATCTTGGAGAGCAGTAAACGAAAGGCCAACGGTTCATCAGCAAATGACGAGGATGTACACACAAAGAGACAGAAGGTGATTGAAGAAGATGAAGAAGAAAAAGGAGAGTACTCGGGTGTTACGATAACTTGCAACGTGTGCAAGGTGGTTTGTAATAGCATCATGGGCTTCAAAGTTCATTGTTCGAGCCATGAGCATTCTGCAATGGCTTTGAAACAGGCCAACCTTTGATGAAGTGATCGAGCACCAAAAGCCATTTATTCTCTAACTGATGAAACATGACATGAAAGAAAAATGTAGAGAAATATATCAATATGGTTATATATTATTTTGTTATGAACACAAAAACCATCAAAACTTGAAGACAATGAGACTGACTTCAATTCATGTTTGTGAAAATATTAATATAAATATAAATGTTGTTGCAAACTAGTTTAATAATAATATTAATCTCTTTTGTCGCCATGATCAAAGTTGGAACTAGCTACAGAAGTGCAAATTATATTTAAATCATATTTAACTAAAGTGTGTATTATTTTAGTTTATTAAACATAATAAAGTCTTTGTTTCACAGTTATTTTATTGTAAATTTTGTGTCATTCTTATTGCTAAATTAAAGTTGTGCAAGGAACAAATCTCAACTATTTTTTAACCTTAATTAAAAAAAAAAAAATTAACCTTGTTTTTTTATTTTGTAATTTTTTTAATCTTTTTATTTTTAATAAAACTCCACCACAGCACCTCGTTACTCCACCACAGTACCGCCATTAATTTACCATCGATCTCTCCTCCTCCTCTCCACCCCGTCGATCTCTCCTCCTCCTCTCCACCACAGCACCTCGCCGTCGGCCCTCCTCCTTCCACCCCCGTTGCACGTCGTCGGCCCTCCACCACCAGGTATGGTTATTTACATGAGTTGTTGTGATAAGGTCATAAGCTGTACAATCTGGTTCATTTGTTTGATAATGTGTGTCATTTATGGTTTCATTTCTTGTTGTATATAAATGCGGTCATTTATGGTTTGATTAGTTGTCTGTAAGTTGATCATTCTCTTCATTTCTCTTTTGTAATTGAGTTAACATTAGCTACCCCTTTTTATTTATCTTGAATTTTCATCAAAACCCTAATCTCTAATTGTGTTTAATTGCATGTATCCTATATATACATACATAGTGTGTATCTATAGATTGCTTTTTATTCTTTTAAGGGATAAACACTTTTTATCTTATATATATATGTGTGTGTGTGTGTGTGTGTGTGTGTATGTATCTATCTTACTCTATATGTATTTATTTTTGCCAAATTTTGTGTCTTTAGCTTTATATGGTAAACACTTTTTATCTTATATATATGTGTGTGTGTGTGTGTGTGTGTGTGTGTGTATCTATCTTACTCTATATGTATTTATTTTTGCCAAATTTTGTGTCTTTAGCTTTATATGGTAAAATGTCAGCAGAATTATTGTTCTTTTTTCTTGAGTTTCAAATCACGCAATTCTCGTGCTTTATGCTGGTTGCGTAGAATTTTGTTCTTGCCTGTAATTTGTTAAAGAAAATTTTGATAACTATATTGCATACATGATACATGAGCTGCTTCTTATTTGGATAATGTATGTAGTAGCTCTCATATGCTACTTTGTTCTACTGATGTCGCCACCGCCACTTGCTCCACTACCGCCACCACCACCTTCTTCTACATCTACCACCCCACCTGTTCTAGTGTCGCAACCACCACCACCACCGCCACCAACTGCCACCATCACCACCGCATGTTCTATATAATGAAAATGATAATGATTCATGTGTATCAACCAATCAGCATTAATGCAATTATAGTATTCCTTTGCATTCCCTTTCCCTTTGCTTTTCCCATTCCCCACTTTGAACCAAGCGCCCCCAAGTTTGAAACTTGAAAAGACAGTTTTTTACATAATGAACCATAATGAACCCATAAAGTTGAAAATGCAATGGTCACTTTTTTACAATAAATTTGGAGAACTTTGGCAATGTGGTGAAATCCTCGGTTGAGAAAGCAAGATAGGGCATTGAAGTCCAGATATACCTCCATCTAGGTGACAAAACACTACTATCAATAGCTTCGGTGATCTTGATAAAACAGAGAATTTTATGTATAAGATCATCTGGCAAGCTGCTTAGTCTGTCTGCTTTCACATTCAATCTCATTTTACCAAGCCCGGTCTACCTTGATATTACACACATTTATAGTGTTATAAATCTTAGATAAAATCAGCTTGGGCCTGTGGGATTAGCTCAACCAAACGCTAGTGATAAACTTCTAATCGTTATTAATAACATAGAAATGAGAATACGTGTCATGCTGCTCTTCATATATGTACTGCGGTTCATATTGACGAGCAGTTGAGTACTGTAGCAAGTATATTGAGTTAATTTGATTGCTCTTGCATCTGTTGGGGGTGTCATGTCATTAGAGAATGTAAGATTCATACCATTGTCCCCTTTTGCATGGTGTGCCTGTGTCAGGATACATTATACATTAAAAGCATGGTGCTGTGTCATTTGAACCTGGTCTTTAATGCATGATTGTCTTTGGTTTATTTGGACTCTGGTCTGGATAACGGGTCGAGGTCCATTCTAACACTGGTCCGGATAATAACTTGAAGGTTCTCTTTTGTAATTGGTCATTTATGGTTTGATTAATTGTTTTATATAAATGCTGCCCCTTTTTATTTATCAAAACCCTAATCTCTAATTATACCTACTAGTCTACTAATGTTTTATTTTCACTGCAATGGTTTTTTATGTCAGTTTTCATTGAGACTCATGGTGCATCTTTGTCCCTGCGGGAATGGAGAGCTGATCAGGAATGTCACAAGAAGAGGCCCAAATTTGGGCCGTCCTTATTATAAATGCCCTGGTTCTAATAAGGCAAGTTTTGGAATGACTATTGTATACTTTTTTTAATTATACTTATTATAAATGCCCTGGTTCTAATAAGGCAAATTTGGGTCGTCCTTATTCTTAACGATTATTATTTGATAGGAAAACGATATCATTGATTGTACATTCTACTCCTTTGAGGATGAACTCAGGCTCTGTCGCTGTGGACGTGGTTTTTGCCGCACCGCGTTTCTTAATAAATAAAAATATTGGTGTTGTTGTGTTAGGGTGAGAATTTCAAGGGCTATTATATTCAAGTATGTTTGTTTATAGTGTTGAATTAACTATTAAGTTCATGTGTGCATGGGCAGGGAGGTGATGCTTGCGAGTTCTTTACGTTGATCATGACCACCTGGGGTTCCACTTCCCCAACACATTGTCAGTTTCCTTCCAGCCCTTCAAGCCGAGGTTCTCAGTCAACCATTGCACAGCCTTCACAACCCACTCCCCGACTCAATCACAGTCTTCCCGCTCTCCTTCCAGTAGTCAAGGAGCAAGGATGAGTAGAAAGGAGTTGCTTTTACGATCTCTCCTAGTGACTCAATCAGCAAATGACGCCTACGTTTCTCTTATTGAAGAACTTACTGGCTGTAAACTGGAGGATGAGTAGCTTGCTAAATGAGGTGAGGCGCCACGCGGAGGCACATGTGCTGGGCAGGGAACATAATACATGTGTTGGGCATGTTATGTAACGTGTAGGAAACAATGCTAATTATGTTGTGTAGGGAACTTGATCATCATGTATGGATGTAGATGTATCTCTCTATTTTGTGTAAGATTTCATGTTTTGTGGTGTAGGATGTTTGTTATCCATGTAGGTGTTGTGCTTCGCTTTGTGTGGGATTTTCACGTTTATGTGTAGGTTGTTTTCACATTTACGTGCTTTGGTGAAATCAATGCTAAACGAACGACGAAGAACAATCAGACTCAAATAAGAGCATTATAAACATTTGACATGTGTTTAACTATGCATACATAGAATCAAGTTTAGTGTTTATAACTTGTTTATGGATTTTAGGATTAGTTTGAAGTATTGAATTCTATTGAAAGTTTCTTTTTTAACATAAGAATAAAAATGTCAAATCCACAAACTTTTCCTTATACATTCAATAGAATTCAATACAAATTGAACTTATACAAGACTAATACATGGGGTAGTACTCTTAACTGAACTAGAACAAGACTAACACACGGGGTACTAACTGAACATGTCCTAGACAATACAAACTAATGAGTGCTCTAGAGTCGCTGAAGGCGTTATGGTGTGTGATGTTTGTTCAGAGGACTGAATTTTTATTAAAAAAAATAAATAACAATTTTTTTCCAAGGACTGAATTTTTATTAAAAAAAATAAATAGGGCTGAATTTTAATGGATGGATGGCCAACAGATCAAGTTGCTGACTATGGAAATGCTCCTTGGAAGTTTTAAGTACGTTTCAAATCGGAACCAAAAAGGGGAACCCAATATTAAGCTAGGGATCCCAGCTAAGGTTTTAAGTACGTTTTAAATCAGAACCAAAACAGGGAATCATATATTAAGCTTGGCATCCCACTTAAGGTTTTAATTACATTTCAAATAAGAACCAAAAAGGGGAACCCAATATTAAGCACAGGATTCCTCCTAAGGTTTCAAGTACGTTTTAAATCGGAACCAAAAAGGGGAACCCAATATTAAGCTTAGGATTCCACCTAATGTTTTAAGTACGTTTCAATGCCGAACCAAAAAGGGAACCTAATATTAAGCTTAGTATCCCACCTAAGGTTTTAATTACGTTTTAAATTGGAACCAAAAAGGGGAACCCAATATTAAGCTAAGGATCCCACCTAAGGTTTTTGGTTCCCTTTAAAACCTTAGGTGGGATATTAAGCTTAGTATCGGGGTGGTTTACGTATTTTCTGGCTTTGTATAATGACTTAGATTGTTAAAATAATATAATAATGGTGACATGAATAGAGGTGCCAAAAACAGACTTCAAACTTCATATGAAACCATTAGAAATAATAGAAATTGTCTTAAAACATAAAACCATTAGAAATTGTCTTAAAACATAAAACCACAGCTTAACATACAGCTAAAACCATTACAAATTGTCTTGAACCATTAGGGTGGATCACCTTTGGTTTTTTTTGTGTCTTTTCCTTGGGGACTCCTCACATTTTGGTTTTTTTCGGTCTTTCCCTTAGTTTTCTCTGGCTAAGATCAGGAATTGGTTCTTGAGGATCCTTACCAAGGCGGAGTAATTCTCGATCCCGATTTAACCTCCGCTTGGCAGCCTTTACCTCCGGTTGTGGTGTCATAATTGGAGCATCATCACCTGACTCTTTGCCAGCATTTTCCAAGGTATTTGATGGAGCATCATCTGACTTTACAGCTGAATTGTACAATAAACAAACATAAACTACTGAAGTAACACAAGCAGTACAGGAATACATTCAACTAATCAAATTCAGCAAAGCCATTTCAAACAAAACAAGTCACAATATTGTTGCCAGCTTAGTGCCAAGTACCCCAAAAAGAACCCAACATCTTGAGTCTTATGCTTTCACTTGACTCTGAAACCCAACATCTTGAGTATCCCACTTGACTCTCAAACCCAACATCTTGAGTCTTATGCTTTTACAAATTCACTCAATAACAGCCTTCTCACTTCTCTTTTCCCCACAAAAGAACCTTTTTTTTTTCTCTCCTGCCATATACTAGCATTGTTCATACACTTAGATGCCATTTTTGACACAATGTCTCTCCAATTCCCAGAAACTCCTTTAATAGGACATTTTTTGTAACATATGTAGTTTTTGTAAGTTGTGATTGATAATTAATATATTTTCACTTTTTGAGAAAAAAAACTGAAGTAACACTGGTTCTAAAGTAACACCTTAGGGGAGATCTCAATTGAACATAAACTATTAACAGAATACTGGACATAAACTATTGAAACAGAATAGATAGGGATTAGTGTTTCTGAGGAAATTGCACGCTACTCTTTGGATTAGTGAAACATGAGAAACTGGAAAGCAATGATTGAAACAGAATACTCAAAATCAATGATTGAAACAGAATAGTTAGGGATTATATATTTTGTCATACCAGGTTTCTTGCCTTGTCTGTGATACGTTTTCAAATTCTGATTTCTGAGGAACTCTGTAAGTATGTTTTTCATCCTGCTTCTCAAGTCGCCGACTTCTTTTTCTTGAAACCACTTCTTCCCAAACTGAAATTTTGAAACATGTTGACCGAGTAAAAGACCAACAGAATAAAAAAATGTTTCAAATTTTGAAATTTTGAAATTTTGTCATACCATTGTTGTATATTCTGTTTCCATTCTGTTTGGGGCCTGTTTAATGAAGTTCTCAATAAACAGAAGAGCATAGAGACCACAATCATAAGCATTTTGTTGATGAGGAACCTCGCATCTAACAGTGTCATCGATTCTATGAACAATTCCCTTTATGCTACCATGATTCAGTTCTTCCTCCATGAACCTAAAAACGATTTAAATTGGTTATCTTTTCAACACGATATAATAATCACTTGGCTTATTTTTGTCTCACCTTTTAATATTTTCAAAAATTTGAGCTGTATCATGGGTACTGTATGAATCCAGATGAAGGAGAATTGGTTCTAATTTGTCGATTTTGTTACGCATACAAACAATGACTACACTCCAATGGAAACTGGTTAAAAGAAAAGAAACTGAATCAATATATCTGATTTAACAATATGTAAATATCTGATCAATATATCTGATTTAAAACAAATTGTTTTAAATATTAGAAAAACTTACTCTCTGTGAATTGGGATAACAATATATTCTTTCTGAAAAATATTATATTTATCCCACCACCTTCTAAAGCTTTTGAACGGGTTTTCAGCAATTTCCTATTCAAGGAATACATGGACCACACAAGCATGAGTGGGAGAAATGATAATCATAAAACTCATTAGACTCACAAAACTCAGAAACATATACCTAACATATTTCAAGTTGCAAAGTAGAATAAACACATTAGTCTTGTTAACAGAAGAAATATTAACAATGCAAGTATAAAATGAAGGATTCCAGTTAAATCAAATACTTAATATAACAACATATGCACAATGTTAACCATCTTTTTATGCAGCCAGAGCCAACAGCCACCATGGAGTAAACAAGCTCTATTACGAATATGATTTGGTATTACCACGAGTAGGACGTATTCATAATCAACGTGAAACACCAATATTCTGTCCAGTTAAACCTGCTGTTAGTGACGCATTTCCGTCCTCAAGAGTCAAGATAGGCTTTGACAGTATTTCAATCACGAAGAAACTCTATAAAAAGGGACTATGAGAAGTGAAGTAATAGCTTTGATTTGAATATTAACATAACTCTACAAAGTAGGCATTTTGAATAAATGTCCACCCTCAAATAGACGGGTTTGATATTTCATTCTTAAAACTAGTTTTCCTATAAAATAGCAATCATGTCCTCTAACCTTTGCCTCAAATGGACTCCCTATGGGAAACAAATTCCTTAAATAAAGAGTATTTCTTTATTTCTGCCATATATATCCATTTGCATCACATGTGGTTTCAATCCTTCCTTTACACATCCACCGATGTATTGTATCGAATACAGAGTCACAGATAAATTTTGGCGGTGCTATGAAAAGGCTTCCCTGCAACCATCTGTTCCATCAGTTGCGCATAGCCAAGCATATTCAAAAGAAGAAAAACTGCCCGTTGTGCAGATCCTTTGTAGACACAGTGTTACCAGAGTTCAACCAATAGAGCTCATACCACAGGGCACATATTGGAAAAAATTAATCAATTTTTAGCTTACAAACAATTAAATTCGTTCAATTCAATGCTGTTGATTCTAAATTAGGTATGATCATCTAGGATAGATGATTATGAGCATTTGAAAAAGGCATGCTTATCGTGTCATATCAAAAAGAAATTGGAAGAAACTAATCAGTTTTTGGGTTACTAACTATTAAATTCGTTCAATTTAAGGCTGTTGATTCTGAATTAGGTAAGATCATTTAGGATAGATGATTCTGAGCATTTGAAAAAAACATGCTTATCATGTCATATCAGAAAGAAAATGAAAATGATAACTGTGATGTTTTATCTCCTTCGTAGGAAAGATACTGTTAATCATGTAAAAGCTAATGATATTTTGCATTATTTTGCATTTCCTGGTTCACATACAAAATATGAAGCTAAAATTAAAGTAAGAAAATTTTGAATTATACCTGGAGTTTCTGAAACTTGAAAACATGTCTATAAACGACTCTCTAAAACCCAATGATGTCGAATTAGCCGCCATTGAAGGTTTGCTTTAGAGATCTTGACAAACCTCATCTTTCCTAATAAGAATGCTCCTATAACAAAATATATAAGCATTTATTTTGATTAAAACTTAAATAAACATATATAAATGCATTTCAAAATCAAAGTGCAAGAGATCTCTAGTACCAATTTATTCTTCTACACGTTGTGTAATGTATGTGTTGAGTTTGCTGGCGTGACAAAATTTCAGACAAATAAAAAAAACCTGTAAATAACTATATAATTAGAATTCATAAATGAATAAGAGCAACATAAACTCAAACAAAATTTCTGGTATATACAAATATGAGCAACTACCTTGGAAAACAGTCGGATATGTTATTTATTGTTGGAAGACAGAGTAAAACAGCAAATGAAGTGAAGTCAAGTGAATGACTCGACTATCAACTGATAAAACCCTAAACGCCTAATGTTGTTGGTGCCTTGGTGGCCCGATTATTTCCTTTCCTTTAAATTTAATCAAGAGTTGGGCCTTATGGATACATATAACTTAAGTTATGCAAGCCCGAGTAAATTAGTGGACCTAGAGACGCGGCCCAAAAGTAGATTCCGAATCCAACCTGTGCACGTATGTCTTCAAATGGCCGAATAGGTTGGTATAATTATATTTTGAATTAATACGAGTAATTCTTTAGCTTTAGACTTTAATTTAATTAATTCTATTCTATAACTTTTAAAAAAAGGTTCTATTCTATAAGCCGTTTAGAGATAAGTAAAAGGTGGGGTCTACCGAAAATCTCTAAAAGTGATTAATTTTTTGGAAATGACAAGAACAAGATACCCTTCTTTTATCCATGGTTGTAAATCTCGGTTATCTCAGCCGATATATCCCCGATATATCGCTTATCAGTGGTCGACCGAGATGATATATTACCGATAAATCCGATACATTCCCGATAAATCCCCGATATATCGCTTATCGGTGGTCGACCGAGACGATACCGAAAAGCGATATTTACAACCTTGCTTTTATCAAAGATGAAAAAAAAGAGATGAAAGGCAAATAATGATGTTCAAACGACAACGCGAAAGAGTTTTCCTGCGATCATTATCATCGTCATGGACGAAAGTTGTGCTGGAAGATGAAGAAGAGTTTATTGATCAAGCGAAAGTCGTTGCTGCTGCCCAAAATCAGCAGAAACCAATGCATGATGTGCTCACTGATATCGAAATATTCGATTGTCCAATTTGTCTCCATGAGTTGCTCACTCCTATCTTCCAGATCTCACATTTACCTTTGCCTACGCTAAGTTCAATCTATTGTTTAACTAATAGCCTTATATTACCATCACTGTATATATATATATATATATGGGGATAGGAATATAAGGTTGTTAGGTACCTAAGCTTAGATGTCAGACACTCACATTTTAATTTTTTTAAACCATAAAAATCATGGGGGCCAAGACATTTATTCATTAAACAATAAATAATAAAATATTATTATGTGAGGGGTTCCACACCTAATCTTAGGTGTCGGACAGCCTTATATTCCCTTTTCCTTATATATATATATATATATAAGGGTACCCGCGCGTTGCGGCGGTATCATTCTAAACACAAAATAAGGACGTAAATTCACACAAACACTTGTGCAAAGAATGATAACCATTCACATTCATGTTTCCCTTCTCATTCCTTTCAACCAAACATAAAAATCGGAACACAAATCAAACTATGTTGCTACAATATGTAGAAACATAACAATAAAACTTATGAACACGTTATCACTTTATACATCATTACAGTAAATAAATCAAAGTACTCATATAAGAACAACCAAGATTACGAGGATCTTTTTAAAGAACCAGGTAGAATAATGTCTTTGTTATAGTCTGAATTGAGCCCAGTATCTCTTGGTCAATACCATCAAGAACTCATCGGGAAGAAATGGAGAAGCAAAAGTTGAAGCACTGTTGGTCATGTCATTAAAGTCGTCCAAGTAAAGTGTCCTTGGTTTGTTTGGTCTCATATGTAGAGTATCGGAAATTGTGATTAACAAATGTATTGTTTATTCGAGGAGAATGATATAGAATAGTAGGGAAGTATAGAGATTGAGATGAAAAATGGTCACATATGTACATAAGGTCTAAGGTAAGTTTTATGTTCCTAATAAGCAGAACTCCACAAACTAACAGCTCAATGTAGATAGTGGTGTACGTGCAATAAGAATAAACACATACCATGTTGACTCCAAACTACAAACCAAATGTTCACTTAAACTCTTATTTGAGTAGTTCTATGTCAAAAACTGCGGTTTTTAGTAGATCTTTGTGTTCAAATACTTCTTAGCACAACATGAGTACATAAAAAAAACACTATAAATTTACACTTTCTTTAATCACAACGTTTTAAATTAATCGCAAAAAAAAGAAAAAGTACATGAACTTAATTCATCTTTGTACAACGTTTTAAAAAATAATCAAATTGATAATTGAATTTAATATATATCATGGTTCTCGTTACATATTACTCAAAGAAATAATGAAGTGTAGTGGGAAAGGGGAGTACCTTCTTTCAAGCACACCAAATGTTATCAAATTGGGTTTAATTGTCTTGACGAAAAACAAATATGCAAATGCACTCAAATTCACCTGCACCTACCACCATTAATTCAAATACAATTAATTAACAAAATAACTATATATCAATTAACTAAAAAATAATAATTAAATTAATTAACGCGTATGGAATATTAGGAAAGGTTTGGAATTAAGATAAATCTGGGTGTGTGTATATATATATATATTATAGATATAGATATGAATATAAAAGAAAGAAGAAGGAAGAAGGGACCTCTTGTTGAGATTATGATTCATGCTGCGGTGGCTTTTCCGATGCCGGTGGTGTTGGTGATGGAAGGGGGGGTGGTAATAGCTGGTGGTGGTAATGTCGGTGATTGATGGCGGCGGCGGGCCTGGAATCGATTGGTGGTGGGATTCGCCGGATATAGTAGAGGGAAGGAGGGTGAGTGGTCGCCGGATTTTCGAAACGGGGATCGATTGTTTTGTGTAAAATGGTGTGTGTTTGATTGGGGGTGAGGGTTTGCGTGTGTAATTCGATAGGGGGGGGAGGGAAAGGGTTTGTGTGGGTTTGTGTAATTGTAGTACATGAGGGTTGTTTAAGCCTCTAAGGATGGAGAGTAATATCTACAACACTTTTATCCATCTAAAAAGAATATATATATATCTGTATAATTATTAAAATAGTAGTAGACCTAGTCTTTTAAAAACCTTTTCAAATTTAACATTATTTTTAAAATTTGTCATATAGGTTTTTATCCTATGTAGCATCTCTATAATTTTTGACAATATTTACCTCTATTTTATATATGTATTTTACAAATTCAAAAGCAAAGAAAAATAAAATCATAAACTGTATAAACTTAAAATATACTTTCAAAACTGGAATATATTTAGTTTTCAAAATAGTTATATTCAATCCTGCGTATTATAAACTCTAACTATATCACATTTATCATTTGATATATTAATTTAGTTTTCTTTTTTATTATCTTTTTCTTAGTGATCATGTAAAAACAATTTTCTTTTTTTATTTAATATAAGGGTTTTTTTTTTAAAAAAATTTTATAAACATGGAGGACTTTTATTTTTATATATGTTCTTATTATTATGATTTAAGGTTGAAGGAAATGTTTATCAACTTAGTTGGTAAAAACCTCCATAATGTCCAATGAACATTTTGAAAATATTCAAGTGTAAACATCAATTGTTTTCATATTTATCTTTAATAACATTTTGATAGTGATATATTATACCCATATTTAACATTGTTTTATTTATATTCACATGCTTACGAAATTAATAAGAACAATCACATTGAACTAATTAAACAAAATATTGTTATTGTGTATGTCTACATCAAAACATTTAAATCAACACTAATTGAACCATAACTTATAATAATACACGCATCGCGCGGGGTAAAATACCTAGTATATATATATATATTATTGCGTAATGTACAATTGTGGAAAGCACGTATTATTGTAGATAATCAAAATTTGTGGATAAAGGTAATTTGAGAATGGATAATAATAAATCAATTTCATTTATATATAACTAAAAATCAACTTAATTATAGAATGATAACATGTGAAAAAAATTAAAAGACAAAATTTGGAAAGAAAATTAGTGTAATCCATATGTCAAATTCTTAAAATTTTAGGTTGACTTTTAGGCATATAAGTAAGGTTGATTAATCATTTTCTTTTGAGAATATCCCAAAAAGTGCTTATATATATAATACTTAGGTTGCCGAAGGTAGAATTGAATTTAAGTGGTTGAATTAGATTGACACTATCCCTGCTGGGGGTTATGTGGGTACCAATTCGGTACATGAGATCAAACAGTTCCTATCAATCTACCATTTTTTAGTAAAAAAAACAAAATAAAGTCCATATAATTAATTTTGGAAGTAAAAATATGAAAGGCAAAATACCTTCAATGCTAACCCAAAAACCTGATAGAACCAAATTCTACGTACGTCAGCGCGAGGATCATCGACCATATATATTGGGTATGTTTGGCAAAATTAACTGTTAGCTAGAGGCTGGTAGCTGTTAATTAGTAGTTGAAAACTGGTAGCTGGTAGCTGTAACTGGAAGCTGGTAGCTAAAACTTTTTATATTTATTTAAGTGTTTAGTAAGGTAGCTGTAGCTTTTAATAATGTATAAAATGACAAGATTAGACATGAACAATATGAATACTTAATACAAATAAAACCCAATTTGTTTAATTGTGTAAAACTCAAAAATGCATATACGAGTATAAGTTTTCTCAATTTAATATACAAATAAATATATAAAAAAGAACTAAAGTATGTGAGGAGGAAAAGAGTATCACAAGTAACAAATGACCTTCTACAAGAAAAGAAATTGTTTAGTTAAAGAAAGCTTTTGAGCATTCTATGCTATATGATGTTCAATAGCTCGATCTTATTATCTTCTCTGCAAAAAGTATGCAGTGTCATAAAAAGGTTATTTAAGTAATATTAATATATCATCGATGAAAAGCTTGTAGCTGTTTATAAACGCTAGTATCACAAGCGTTTAAGTAAGGAGCTTTTTGTTCCGATTTAAAAGCTTGAAGCTCCTCTAACCAAACGAAACTTTTTGTTGAATGAAAGCTTTTTGTTAAAAGCTTGAAGCTTGAAGCTCTTAAAAGCTTCTAAAAGCTTCTTGCCAAACACACCCATTGTTTCAAATTTATATAACTTGAACCTGGCCGGGTTGAATCACTTTGATCAACTTGATTTAAATCTCTTTTCTTTTTTTAACATTGTCAACTCATCAATTTGATAATTGGATCTGTGTAATCACACAATTAATTAGGGTATAGAAATCTATAAACATTAAAGAAGTAATCTAACTAAATAATACTGTATACGTATATCTGTTTAAATGTTTGGAAATGTAACATATATTGATACAGTAAGATATTTACTACTATTATATAGTATTGCATCGTAAAGTATATTTGATTATGTATACAATTAACTAAAAATGATATATGCATAAACAATCAGTTCATCACCCAACATAATAAACAGAGAAATAATATTTATATTACAATAATTGATATATTTATCACACATATGCTTGACTAATTTGTATATTATGTTATAAAACTTTTATGATATTGTAAATAATTTAATCTTTGTGTTACTAATATTATTTTCTTGTCTTTGAGCATTAGCTGAGTGGTTGAAATGTTGAATAGACATCCCCTTCATGAGGTTTTGTGTTCAAGCCTTAAGATTAACATAGGAAATCTCTATACGAGAAATTGGCTTGGGTATACCCAGGTTCAAGTCTGAAGGACATAGTTTATCCCTCTTACTCGTCGTATATTCGAGCGGATTAGTTGGTTTTTTCTCTCATTAAGTATTTGAAATATACATTTCTATTCCAAGGGGGTTCTCTAGTGCGGACTCGGTTAAGACAACGTATGCTAAATCTCCCATTGTCGAATCGCGACATGAACTTTCAAGCGAAATTCACATTTTGTGTTAATGGATACAAAAGTCACTAATTCTCTAATAATTGAAACTAGAGACGATACAAATATGTTTTAATCGATGGTTATTTGTGCCGATTGTTCATACTTCATTGTAGCAACCGCAAACATGTCATGATCAATGGTTGTGGTGTTAATTGCATCAATTCATGAGATTTATCATTTGTCATATATAATGAAGTTTAGTTTCTTCTTTTACAACTCATTAAAGCTTTACGGATTTATGATTAATAACATATCATCAATTAAAAATCCAATAAAAGATGAAAACTTTAAGAAATCATGACTAAAATCAAATTTCCCCCCTTACTCTATTTGGTACAGTCTCTATATAAGAGATCTAAGATGTAATTGGCCTTATCTTTATCTAAAAAAGAAAAATTACTTACAAGTTAAGACCTAAATGGCTAAATCTAAAAGGAGTAAGAAAGTTTTTCCACTTATATCCAAGCTTTTCTTGTTTAATACCATCGAAATGAATTGTTTAATTGTTTTGAAAGGTAGCCATCAAATGAATTAATTAAGGACGTGTCTAAGAAAAAAGTACAAACTATGATACAAAACTTAACAACTTCATAAAATGTTGTATTCTTAAAAAATAAAAGGTTTGGTACATCATGACTAAATCATTAACTAGTAGCGTTAATTAGGTTGTTGTCTGTTAACATAATAACATATACATACACAGGCGAGTATTTATATGATTTAACGTATACGAATTAGCAACCAAATATGAAAGACGCTCGATAAGTCTAGCATCTAGGTGTTTCATCTTACTTTTCAATCCGTACTTTAGGATCGTAACAATAAGTGTGTGAATTATCTCAACTGATATACTAGCATGAGGTATCCATGGATGACAAATCCATATCTAATCTGGTGGTAATGTTCATATGATTAATTATATCCATATCCACTATTCTTCAATTTCATTCATCCTTGTTCCCCTATGGTGGATCATGGTTAGCGGATGTCAATTGGGTCAAAGTGGAAAGCATGGGACGTTAACAATAACACATAACTAATCAAGGTCAACTTCTTCATAGTAATATGATTAATGACTGCCCTTTCTCCAAACCATGCACAGGGTAGAAATCAATATAGCAGCATTAATGCCCTAAATACAACCCAAATAATAATCCATGGATGATGGATCTAGTTTAGGTTTTAATTTGACAGACCCTAAATCTAAATCTCATATCTCAGCAAATGAGTTGTGGTCTTCGTCTTGATTAGGCCTCTTTGATTCTCCTAATTTCTGGGGTAGTCACAGACTCTGAAATTGCATAACCTTTGTCGTATCATGTCAAAAAGATAGAATTTCCCTGAATTGAGGGAGAAAAAAAAAGTTAAGAATCATGTCCAAAAAGAGATGCTTTGACCTTCAAATTTAATGCAACAATGTCCATTAATAATGGCATATATTATCAATAGAAGTCGCTTCAAAAGATGCTTTTTGAACCTTTTTTTTTTATGTAATGATTGTTGTATGCCTTTTGTACTTTCATAAAGATTTCAGAAACCTTTAACTTTGCATACTTCTTGAGTACGGTGCTAACCTGGCATTTTCGAAAATTATAATGACAACAACTGGGATTTGTGATCTATGCCATTGAAGATGAAAGTTCCTGTCATAGGCACGAATTGCCTTGTAATCAGCTGCAGCAGAACAGAAAAATATTAATCAATACATCAATTGAAAACAAATATAATGGTCAACCATCACAGCTCATAATTCATAAGTCAACGAGGAATTAGACCAAGCAAACTGATCATTATCATCACATCACTTGCAGATCAAGTGTTCGTTAATTTGGCATGTACAAAGAGTACTCTTAGGCAATAAAAAATACAAGAGGTGACAAAATCAACAGATTACTGAACAGCAATATGTATGTTATGTTTGATGTTTAAGAAGCCAAATGGTTCAAAAGTTGCCAAAAATGTGTTGAATCATACAGCCTCTAAAATCACTTTGATCAGACAATTTAAGTAAGGATTTTCCTATTCAGAGCGAGTATATTCAGACATGCATAAAAGTGATGTTGTACATAAAACACAACTATCACTAAAAGTAAAGACAAACTTCCAGGTACAAATGCACAACACTTTTATATGTGCTGAATATATCGACCATAACCCTTATAACACTGAAAAAAATAGTTTCGGTAATCATATTTAACACTCTATATAATCATAAATATTTAACACACTCAAAACAACACATACCCTGTTAACCATACTAGAATTAACCCATTACCCAGTTCAGCCACTTTCCTATCTCTAACAAAAACGAAAAGTTATTTAATCTAACTCCCCTAAAATGTTGAAAATAAGAAAATGTCATATTTCCTTACATGGACAGAGTATTAGTTGTAAATTTGGAAAATACGATATACAAAAACGTTACAAGTATAAGACATATATGCGTGTGTATGTATATATATAAGATTAAGATGAAATATAGCAGTTTGACCTTGATCACTTCCTGTGACGCAACTCCACCAATATAAGCAGCAACTGCATGGAGTTCAGCAGCACCATATCGGCACATCTCATTGATAAGGTCTTCTGTCAAGGTGGAGCCATTGCAGCCCAAATCACTAAGAAGGCTTACTGCTGTAGTTTTTAATCTCGATATATCCTCGTCCAATGCACTGCTCAGCACGTACAAGAGTTAAACAATATAATATTTATACTTAGGCCTTTAAGGGTGAGATTAAAAGTTTAAAATCTTACCCATCAAACTGGCCAGGAAAAGTATTATAGTTGGCGTAAAATCGATCAACAGCTCGAAGTAGAATATAAAATCCCACAGCCACACTGCCATTGACAAGAACAAAGAGTGTATTAGTATAGTTTTTGACCCTAAAAATAAACTTGAGCTGAATATTTTTGTTTTCTTTTTCCCCCTATGCTTAGTGAAATACAATAAACTAGATTTCGACTGTATATACCTGTACTCCTCATCAGTAAGATACTTTTGCATCTCAGGCAAATTAGGAGAATTGAACTCTTCCTCAATGAGCTTAAATCTGCATACCTAGAAAATAAAGTGATTTATATGTACGATATAACAAAGATAGGAAAGTTGGTATATAAAATATATTGTTAGAACCAAGTAAAAGATAGTTGTAACTTGATGATATATCATTGAGGGAACTTACTGTGAGCTTTCTGGCATTCTTACAGAAGCTTTTTATTACTGATTTTGAGATGCTATATGGATCTCTACCGATGTTTTTCAAAATATCTCTAACACGTTGCTCAACCAAAAGAAAATCAGCCTCGGCCTTAGCCTGATAAAGTTTCTGAAGGTTCACATATAGCCTGTAACAGAAATTGGAGATATACATTCTTGTTATACATCATCCAGTTCAGAAACAAAAAGACCATGTGTAAAAATAACTGGAGGTGGCAAATGGTCGGCTACGGCAGGTTGAATATAAAAAAAGGGTAAATGGGTGGGAACCCTCTGGTCCCATGTACCATTTTGGTACTCAGAGCGCACACCACATAATTTAAGTATGAGTTTAACCAACAAGCCTCAGGGCTGGTTGAAGCAAGACATTTTTTGTCCAATAACATTATATATACTTAGAGAGACGAATGTGATTAGAAAATTATACAACTTCAAGTATAATCTAATTTTTGATTCAACAATTCAAAAGATTTTGTGCATCATCACACTTTGAAAGGCGCTTGACCCGTTTGACATGTTTGACCCATGTTACCTGTTTCCTTAAGTGCTAATTTGTTTGAATTACGCGTTATGGATAACAAAACAAATCCAAATGAACCCATTCATAAGTAAATGAGTCGAAATTGGCACCTCCTAATATAACAGCAGAATGTCAAAAGAAACATTGGTCACTCACTCGGTAGAAGATGTCATATCCGGTATTGATCCCTCAAGAGGGACTTCACCGCCACCTTCATTAGCAATGAACTCCTGCAATTAACAAATATAGACACTGAAGTTGTTGACATGGAGACAATTTCAGATACTACAAAAATGAAAGTCAAACTACCTTCAATGCGGCTACCATCACCCAAAAATCTGATGAACCAGATTCAACGTCAGCACATGGATCATGAAGTATACGTTTCAAACTTGAACCTGGGTTATATAGAGTGGAAAACTTTTCATTAATAAATTTTTTTAATTAATGTGAAGAGTAGTCATGAAGACCTTTTAGGCCATTTAAAACATATCTATGAAGTTTATTTACTTATTATACTAAAACTAATATCGACCTAGAAAACAAATTATAGCGGGCCTTCCTGCCAATACTCCAATTTCCATATACTTTCGTCAAGCATTATGACGAGTAAATATTAGTATAGCATATATGAAACTCCTATTGCATCAAATGATAAAGAACTTCATACTAAAACAATAACGTCTACTTACTAATTCCTAGAGGGGCAAACACTTTAAATGAGGCCTCAATAGCTTCTGTATAATTGTCTTCATCAGCTGCAATCATTTTTGCTTTTAATAGTTCCTAAAATATCCAAGGTGATCACCTTAGAATACTGACAAACATAGATTCTTAAGAAAAAACTACAGGGTAATCAAGTGTAAACCTTAAATTCTCTTTTCTCTTCTCTGGTTGATGGAAGCTTTCCACCATGGACTTTAGCCCATTCTTGTGCCATCTTGACAAGAATTAAGATGTACGGAGTATGTTTATGGGCTACATGATCAGATGTATCCAAATCGATGTTCTCAGTGAACCTAAGAATGATAATAACAATCAATTTCTGATATACAAAATTACTAAAAGTGAATATACTGGGAAAGAAAAACTACTTTTTAAGTTCAGGCCATGGATTATTCAACCGGAGATCATCAAGAAAATGATCAGGCTTTGACTCTATCACTGCATGTTCCTACACAAAACAGATAAGCTTAAATAATAAGATACATGTGAGAAACAAATTGTGGTATTCATGTAAGCTTGTAGAGAGATTAAGTTCCGTATTGGCCAAATGATAGAAGAAAAATAATATTTAAATACAATTCAGACCTACCTTCACGCTGGTTCGAACAAACCCACTGAGGCCATATGAGCGTGCAAATACTAGCATAACATTTGCATCACGACAAATGCGGTCTAGCTTCACCATGGAATCTTCCACCAGCTGAAATTTAGAATCCAAAGTTGAAGAAACATAAAATTATAGCATAAAAGACGTAGCAAGATTCATATGTGTTTAATGAATCAAAAGAAAGCGTTAAGTAAATCATGACTTCTCTGAGGAAATTCTTTTGACAGTTTAAACAATTAAAAATTATCAATTCCAGAAACAAGTTTTTTTGGTAGACCGAGGTAAAGGTATCTATTCTATATTCAACTTATGAGCAAAGCAAAGGCAGATAAAAGAGCTGTTCTATTAGCTTATGACATTGCTCTTCAAAATTCTTAGCAAGATTAGCGTTTACTTGTAAACTATAGTTATTAAATATAAGCTTGCCGATAAAAACAACAATATAAATTTGGTCATCGTAGTTGATATATGAACAGCATCCACTCCTCTTTTAATTCAATGGATGCACAATGTACACCATCACATTGATTATGGAACAAATAATACAGATAAATCATATATCACATCTTCTATGCTGAGTCATTTAAGCTGTAGTCTGTTAAAAAATGTATGTAAGTTGACCTATGAATGACTTACCTGTGTGGCTACAACCAAGGTAAACTGAGAAAAAAATGAAGGGTTGGTCTCGATTAAAGTCACAGGATGCTCTTCAATAAATTTAGCTTTCACAGCATCATTAAGTTCCTGCAGAAAAGCACAGACACATTTTGCCTTCGACTGTCCAAGACTCGACTCACTGACTGAATACAGCACATACATTAAAAGGTAAGAAAATGCCAATAGAATGCACTCAAAAAGTTGTGGAAAAAAAAAGATCTGTGCAGCCGAAAACATACCCATAAAATTATTTCCAAGGTCTCCATTTTCTACTTTAGAACCGTCAACAGCAGTAATACTTCCAATGCCACCAAGAACAAGATTTTTGAGAGTCTCGGAACCAGTAGGACCACAGTTGAGCAAGCAAATACTTGCCTTTTCAAGCGCAGCCTGCCCTTGCTCACCCCAAATCCTGTACATTTCGGTCTTTGACTTTTAGCGTGAATGACAAAGTATGATAAAACCAAGTTATTTGACAAAAAAAAAAGTAACCAAGTTATAAAAGCTCGCATACTAGTCTAGCATAGCCAATGTAATTCATGAAACCGACGAAGACAGACAAAGACACATTGAGAATATACTTGTCAATTTCATTAAAGTAGTCCTTAATTTGGTCTTGCTAGTCAAATTGCTAAATTTCAAGATGCTGAGAGTGAGGTATGTAGAACTTAGATGAGCTAAAAAGTTTAATCTTGTCAATACATAAAATAGCAATGAACTTTGACCAGAAGTCCAATTTGGTAACCATGACTTCTTTTAGTCTGTTTAGGTAATTACATCGCTATTTACCTAACCAACTAAAAGTAATGCAATGCCACATCACCCATATTATCGATTACAATATTGAAATTAAGCTTAAGCAAGTCAAACAAAGTTGTAATCACCTAAACAAAGTAACGAACCAAAAAAAGTTATAACTGCCAAATTAGACCACCGCCAAAGTTTACTGATACTTGATGACAGTTTCCCTCTAAAATTTGTAAGCAATCGATGCTCTTCAATAAAGAAAATAAAATGTTTGGGATTGCTAAATAAGTGCTTATTTGCTTAAAAAGCAAGCATGCACCAACCTAGTTATTTTAGAGTGCTTATTCCTTACTGAAACAAGTAAGAAGATAAACTGTTTTCCAGAGAATATTTGTTATTATGGCTTCAGTAAAAATAAACAATAAGTTGATAAACACTCAAATAAATGCATAACCGACCGATTATCAGTCTCCTAACGACCAGTCCCTCGGCCGACACCAGAGTTAGCGAATCGTGTAACACTATGGTCATAAATAAATTAGGCCAGGCAGCAGTTTTACACTCCATCTCCCCCAACACCAGGCTACAACCGCAAGGACTAGATAAACTCTTACCTAAACAAACCCAAAGATTGCTAAACCCTAGTCATGTTCTTCCAAAACCCTTCAACACTTTTTTCTTAACGGGTCGACAACACTCATAAGTCATAATAACAACTTTTGTATACGCGATTTATGTTTCTATAATTTATGTAGTATATCATAATATACACACAAGTATTTATATCTATATATCCAACAGTAAAAAAGTTTAGAACTTTATTGATTAAACTACAAATAGTAAAGTAACCCACCCTGAATATCAAAAACCCACTTCACAATGGAAACCCGTATCAAGATTTACAAACTCATAAACCCTAAAATCAGAGACCCATTAAGTTTACTCGAAGTAATATGAAAGTTTGTTGGCGGTAAATATAATATAATAAATAGTAAAAGTAAAGATTAACCTGAGCTGACGATCGTATTTGGTCTTTGGTTCCGCCATTGTTGAGAGGGTTTTTTTCTTTCGAGCAAAACACAACAGGAATAATTAAAGACAAGAAAGAAAAACCTGTGATTTAAGAAAGAAAATAAAAATAAAAATTAAGTAACTGCTCAGTGCCGCCTTCCGTGGGTTTTGAGCCCCAATACCTCGACGGTGTATGGGGAGGTTAAGATGTGGCAGACCTTACCTCTACCTAAGTAGAGAGGCTGCTTCCAGTTTCTACCTAAATGGTAGAAAGGGCCCTCCAACCTCTTTTTTAAAAGCACATTTTTTTTAATAAAAAATAAATTAAAAACATCTAAAACAACATATATACAATTAAAATAACTTATTGACTCAATAAAACTTTAATTTCTTTATTTCATCAACGTTCCGAAATAAAAGTTTCGAAATAAAATACTATATGATATTATAAATTCTTTTACTTTTATTTTTCACCGTAATTATGCAATTTACCTCAACTTTCACGACAAATCACGTTGATACCCGACACGAAATGACCTTCACATTGATGGTACCATCAGAGATGGTTTAAGAAATGATATTTGAATTCTTAGAGCATCCCCAACAAAAGAATTTGTCGGTTTTGTAAACCATTGACACAGAGTTGTCAAAGGGGCTGTCGGTTTCAAATGTTTGGATAACTAAAGAAATTATTGACGAAGGGGGTGGGTTCATGCATAGATAAGTTAGTTTTAGAAAACTAAAAAGAAGAAGGAAGTGAATAGATGTTATAGATAGGAGCGTGTTAGATGTGTTAGTTTAAAAGTGTTGACGTACGCTGATGTGACAAAACTAATGAATGAAGTTCAAAAGTATTGTTGGGAATGTTCTTATGTCGGCATACCCCAATCTTTTTCCCAAATTTCCGTTTACTTTCTTTGCGCATTCAACAAATTATATCCAACTCATCATAATTTAACTTCTTTCAACTATTAGCTAGACTTGAGCCACTAATGAAGGAAAGGCATAGCAGACCGGGTTTTTCAAACTGTAAGTCATAACACAAGAGCTAGCAGAAATGAAATCCGTTCAATCTTACCGTCTAAATCTTTGATTGTTTCGTTATTTGGTGTATGTATATGTATATTTGATTATCTTTAATCACTTAAACACAAGTTTTGTTTTTGATTTTTGTTCTCACATTATTACTCATGTATTATGAATGTAAACTTTTGACCAATTGAATCTTGGGTTTTCAGGTTATACTTACATACATTTAGCTACAACAAAAAGAGATGAACATATAATGATGCTTCTCTGGTTGGTTTTTACTGGCTTTATCATAATGCCTTATATGAGTTACATCTTAATCAAAGGAACAATAGAAGTTAAGATAATGACATAGTTTGTTATGTGCAACTTATTCAAATATTGTTTAGACCTATGTTTACAAACAATTGAATCTAATGGTATAATAAGAGTATTAGACACTTAATGAGTTGATGTTATTAGTCTCTTTTAACCCTTTTGTATCATATATACACAGAAAGCTATTGTCTTTAACTAGCTGCCCGTTTAAGCTCATCCACCTTACTGTCTTCATCTAAGCTAATCGGGTCTGCAATACCACATTGAAACAAGTTACCATATGCACAATACTTGTTCTACAAAGCAGTAACATTGGCAATAACATTTACAAGAAAATGAATATACTAAGTCATGATACCGATAATTGATGATAACTGTCTTCATTAAGAACAAAAATATAAACCTATGTAATTCAGGCTTGCAACTTTATTTTATTTTGTCTTAATATGCTAGTGCATCATTCTACAGTCTACACCAACGAGAAGAAAATTAAAACTGGTGTTTTAGTAATCATAATAAATTGATTTTTAGAGCCACTTCTAAGTAATCTATCATCACTCCCAATTGCAGGACTACAAACTCAACATTGCTCGTTAAGGTTTTAAGCATCACAGATTCCGAACTACCATGACTCGAAACATGACACCATTACACTAACGCACAACAACAAACAGACGTCTACGCACAACCACTTAGCAAGCATATAAAAATCCTTAACAATTCTTGAAAAAGATAATGCTGGTGCAGCTAACTATCAAAGAACCAAGACTGGCAGAAAGTTGAATAAGACGTACAATCAGACAATGACTGGGCAACACATTTAGTCATGTAAAATACTTTTTGAATGATCATTACATGAAGTCGGAGCTTGAGTTATTTGATTGCCTGATGATGACCAGAAGCATTAGTATACACTTCATACAAATGAGGTACACATTCTTGATACGGAAACACAAAATATTTCATGAACTTCTTCTCAGAAAGAGAAATGCCTGTACAGAGCGAATACTTGCTCTTCAACAGCTTCTTGTCATTCAAAATCTGCAGTACTTTGTTTCTAGGCATAACCCGCTTTTCCAAGCTATACACTAAAAGTTTCGGGTGAGTGGCCACATATGCTGCCGTAAAACCAAGTTCATTCATGAAAAAGTTCAAAGACACTTTCAGTTTAGCCTCGGATCTTTTCAAGCAAAACGGTGAAGTTCTAGTCATTGTAAGTATATCAGAATCCAGCCACCCAAAACTTCTAAAGATCTGAAGCTTTCTTTCCAACGTCGATTTACTCATTGAAACAATCATTTCAATGCCATCACCAAATCTTGGAGAATTGGGTCGAATCCCGAAAACGGGTTCAACTTTTTTTATGCTTGATTCCAAGTATTTAGATTTTGTTAGAAGAACATTTGGATCTTGTAGGACTAGAGTTTTCATCTTAGCATTTGATAATCCATACTTGTTCAATATCTGCAAATTATGTGACATTTTCTGCTCGGATAAAGAGAGCCATGTTCTTTGAAGAACTTTACAAACTTTTGCATCACTACCCAATAATTCCCTCAAAAATATAACATTATCACTCAATTTTTTGCTCGAAATATTTCGACTTTTTCGAAACAAGTTTTCTAGACCTGACCCAGATAGCCCTAAGTCTTGTACAGCCCTAAGTTTTGGTTCTAGGGTTTTATCAACATTTGCAGTTAAAATCTTGGGGGAAAAACGTACGATGTTTTTGATCTGGGTATTATCAAGATCACAGTTTTTAAAAAACCCAATAACTGAAATGGGATTTTGAGTGGATTTCAGATGACTAAGTTTTGTTGAGACTGAAAAGGATTCATCTTTTGAAAACCCAAGTGAGTTTATCAAGAAATCCACCATCAAATTAGGCTGGCTGCTGATTGGGTGGATTTGTGTTGAATAATGTGTTTGAATGAGAGATTGCAGAGTTGATAATTGTGTTGGTTTTCTTGATTTGAATCGTAGAACCCACATACTGAGGTTCAAGAACTTGACTCAAAAAAAGTATGCAAGTTGGCAGAAAAGAAAAGGGAAGTTTTGATGTTTGCAGAAAAGCAGCTTACATAGCATGACCCGTATGTAGTTTTCTCACACACATATTAGATGTTTGAACGTCCATTTTTCCTATCTGCTTTAACATAATAATAAAGTAAATCATTATAGAAATGAGACAGTTCAAAAACATAAAACGGGTTATATAATTGAGCTATAAAAATGAAACGGGTTCAACATATTCCACTTTTGTTTATGTAATTGAAGCTTTAGTATGTTAGGTAGTTACTTAACCTATGTTTAAGAGACAAGGTTAAAGAGTCTGTTGGGGTAAATGCTTATTTCCGATAACTGTGATTAACAAAAAATCTTAGAGCAGACCAGTAACAAAATCATTGATAAAAGTCCACAAGTAATAACATTAGAAGACTTCTTTTAGTCGTGACCAGAGCCATGTCTTTACATTCTTGTTGTCGGTACTTGTAACTATATCCTTACAGGTAGAAGTCAACAATGTTGCAGTGTTGAGGTTGTCCCTTCACGCCTATACTTTTCTTGACACTCTTATACACCATTGGGATAAGTCTTTCCATAAGTCTGCTTATATGGACACGAGTCTGCAACTTTTTATAGCTATGGTTGACAATTACTTCAAAAATTTACATTTATGTTCCATGGTGCTGGCTGACATATATGGTCAAAAATACTCACAACTGGTCCGACACACAATAACAGTCCAAACCATTGACGCTTGATAGGGTGCTAGTTAAACGTCATTGAAGTCTTATTATGACTAAATATAATGGACCTGCACAACTTTGTTTCCTAAATTTCTGTTTCCTACCACTCTGAACTATTACCAGTAGCTCATCCTTATAGTATTGCTTAGTAATTTATATCAGTCATGAAATAACTTTATGTCCACTAATTTCCATGTAGTTTTATACAGTAATATTTTTTGTTTCATAGGCATACCTTATGTAATTGAAAGAACTTATCCCTCATTTGATGCATGTGAAATGATTTGGGCTTACTATATTGTGTAAATATCAGAGAGCAACAATAGTTGATACAGCCGTCACTGTAACTCTGGCCGTATCAGAAGTTGAAAGCTGATGTAACCAGAGAAAATGCTCGTCATGGTGGCTGAATTGGTGTTTTGATCTAACAAGTTTGGTCTAAAGTTCATTGGTATTTTGAATTGTTATTGTCACTTGTTTATAAACTTCAATCATTGTTCTTGTTTCCATGGATCAGCTTCAGTTTTGGAGTTTATGAACTTAAGTTATGTGGAGTTAAATTTTTGATCTTTAAGATTTTAAACTGCTTACAGTTTATAGTATGGTTATAAGTATGACCCATATGAAGAAATTTGAATTTTATGAGTTTAATACCTTTTTAAGCTTATCTAGGTTATGTGGCATTAAATGATCTCACGAAATCTAGTTTGGAACCAGCATGCCACGGCTTGTTCTGAAACTAACTTTCTAAGATTGTTACTAATGATCTCACGAAAGTTTCTAAGATTGTTACTAATGATCGTGATTATTAAAACTAATGAAACATTCAGTATATATGTATGTATATATTATTAGATGGGTGATTATTAATTTAACATTCATATACAAATTGACCTGGTCCGACTGTACCCAGTTGAACCATTTTCCTGAAATGACCCGGTTTGACCCAAACTCGTTTGACTTGTACTTGTTTTGGCCCGTAACCCAAACCCGCCTGAACCACCCATTTTGCCAAGCATGTCATTAACATAGACATAAAACTAGAAAGTTGATGCTCTGTCTAAGAACCCCTCTCACTTTAGACAGAATGGGAATGACGATCAGTTGAATGATCGATATGAGAAAGAAGTGCTCTTCAAAGAATCCGAGTCTAAGATAATTGGTCCTGCAATACCACATCAAAATAGTACTTCTGTAGAATTTACACAAACTTAATGACCGAGATTACAAGATCAATAATAAATTGAAAAATGTCAAAATGAAGAAAATCTAGGATGAAAATGTATGATCAGTCTTAACTAGGACAAATTTATAATCTAATTAAAACAAAATGTGCTAGTGCATCATTCCGTGAAAGCAAAAGTCATGTAACCATAGGAAACTGATTCAGGAGCTCCCTAATCTATCTATCATCAATAAGTTAGCAAATTAGAATTATCTCCAACTACATAAAAGTACAATAGAATTGTTTCGCCAACCTTCGTTTAAATCAGTAATCAAAACACAACATCGTGTATAAACCCATATTCAAAGTCTGAAACGTGAAACTATTATCTGTCGGGTACTAACCAAATCTGATTGCAACAAATTGCTATGGTACATAAATCAAATAAGTGGTGGCAATTCTTTTCACCCTATATACAAACGTTATCCTGATAAACTAGCACTTTACAGTACAACACATATACGGTACGATATATTTTACAGAAACAAAGTTTTCATGGTACAATAATCAGGGCTTATTTAGATCATCGATCATTTGACTGCAAACGATATTTGGACGGATGTTCATCATCTTTCCATTCAAAATCACCACAAGCAGTGAGAACAGTTGCAAGTATATAATCATCTACTTCAATACCTTCGGCTTCCATTCGATACATGAGCTTCATAGCCTCTCTACATAGCCCGTTCTTTGCATACCCTACGATCATTGCCTTCCAAGAAACCAAATTCTTTTCCGGCATGCTGTCAAAAACTTCTAATGCATCTTCAACATACCCACACTTAGAATACATGTTAATCAAAGCACTACCCACAAACACATTAGACAATGCGGGCGATTTGGAAATTGATGAATGTATCAATTTTCCATGCCAAACATTTTCTAATCTAGCACACGCTTTCAAAGCTGAAGAAAATGTGAACGGATTTGGAACGACTCCTTCACCCAACATTTCTTTTAAATATTCAAGAGATTCAGATTCATGCCCTAACCTTGCACACCCTGAGATCATAGCGGTCCAAGAAACAACATCTCTAAAAGTCATTCTCTCAAGCACGTAATTTGCACATGAGTAGTCTCCACATTTACAGTACAACCATACTAGGGTGCTTGCTATGTAAATGTTGTCTTCAATGTTATTCTTGAGTATTTGGGCGTGCAATTCTTTACCGGTTTGTAATGCTCTAATACTCCCACATGCCCTAATGAGGCTCACCATTGTTAACTTGTTAACATATATATTACGTCTTTTCATTACTCTAAAGAGATTGATGGCTTCTTCTCCAAGATTGTTGCGCGCATACCCCGCTATAATAGAAGTCCAGGTAACCATGTTTCGTCTTCTCATTCCATCAAACACAATCCTAGAATCTTCAATCACGCCACATTTTGCATACATATCTACCAACGAAGTCTCTAGAAAAACGTCGTTTTTAAATAGCTTTTTAAATATGGTTCCATGCAACTGTCTCCCAAATTTCAGTGCTTTTTCTTCCCCACAAGCTTTCAACACGCTACAAACGGTAAACTCATTAGGTGCAAACCCATCAGACAACATCCTTGAAAACAACATGAAAGCATCCTCAGTTTGTCCATGTTGGGAACAAGCTGTTATTATCGTAGTCCAACACACAACATCACGTTCACGCATCCTATCAAACACACGAAACGCTTCATCCAAACGACCACATTGTGAGTAGAAATAAACCACAGCACTTTCCACAATCAAATTCCCAAAATTCCCTTTAAACACACACGCATGAAGCTGTCTCCCAAGTTCAAAATCCACTCTCCTACTACACAAATTCAAAAGACAAACCAAAGTCTTGGAATTCGCCTGGATCCCACTCTCAACAAAGTCAACAAACAACCTCAACGCCTCGTCTTCAAACCCGTGTTTCAAATACCCACCAAGCATAGCAGTCCAAGAAACAACATTTCTCTCACGCATTTCATCAAACACCTTACGCGCATCACTCAAACACCCCATTCTTACATACCCACTAATCAAATTGTTATCAAGATACACCCCACAACACTTTGTAACAACCCCATGTAATCTTTTAACTTCTTTAAGTGTATTACAATAATGAAGCAAAGTTCCAAGATTCTTGCCATTTATAGCATAAGAATTACCAATATTATTACTATTATTGTCAGAACAAGAAGGAGGTGAATAATTATGATGTGGGTGTGTCTGAAAATGATTTGAATTTGATGAAAAACAGATAAAGTTTTGATCTTTTTTAGGTGGCTTGTTTAAGGGTTTATGGATGAGGTTTAAAGATGTGTGAATATGAATATCAAGAATGAATGGTGTTGATTGTATGAAATTCAGATTTGGTGAAATTAACATTTTTATGATGATTCTCCCGGCAAAAAATGTAGGATTATTAGGAGAAGTTGTTTCTGTTTTTGCAAAATTTGGATAGAAGTTTATGAAGTGCAGCAAATAAGCTCAATTTTAAATACAATATTTATTTTATTTTATTAAAAATAAAATTCAAAAAAGAATACAAAAACTCGAATAAGTCCATAACTTCTTTTTTTTCTGCCAACATAAAAAATAGCATTAGACTGACCAAATTCTCAAACCTCAAAGTATGTGGGGGATTCTTAGATTAAAATCAAAAAACAAAAATGGCAGCACACAATTATCCATTTTGCAATCTCTTGTTCAGACACATTATTATTCAACACAAATCAGCAGCAGCAGCAGCCGGCCCAATTTGATGGCGGATTACTTGATAAACTCACTTGGGTTTTCAAAAGATGAAGCCTTTTCTGCTTCAACAAAAGTAAGTCATCTTAAATCCACTGAAAATCCTATTTCAGTTATTGGGTTCTTAAAAAAATGTAATCTTGATAATACCCAGATCAAAAATATTGTATGTTCATCCCCCAAGATTTTAACCACAAATGTTGATAAAACCCTAGAACCCAGATTAAGAATTATAGAGGAATTAGGGCTATCTGGGTCAGATTTAGGAAAGTTGTTTGGAAAAATTGTATCTTCAAGTATTTCAAGTACCAGATTGTGTGATAATATAAGTTATTTGAGGGAATTATTAAGTAGTGATGAGAAAGTGATCAAGGTTATACAAAGATCGTGGTGGTTATTGGCGACGAATTTCACGAGTAAAGTGAATGCTAGTTTGTCGGTTTTGAAAGAACATGGTTTGTCTGATGAAAAGATTGAATTAATTCTGTTAAGAAACCCTGGTTGTTTACTGCAAAGTGTTGAGTGGTTGGATGCAACTATTAAGAAAGTTGAACCGGTTTTAGGCATTTCGGCTGAATCTCCAAGATTTGTTGATGGGATTGAAATAGTTGTTTCTATGACTCAAGCGACGTTGGATGCGAAGTTTGGAATCTTTAGAAGCTTTGGGTGGTTGGATTCTGAAATACTTAAGATGACTGTAGCTTTACCGTTTTGCTTGAGACTGTCCGAGGATAATATGAAACTTACTTTGGATTTTTTAATGAACAAACTTGGTTATACGGCTGCGTATTTGTCCACTCACCCGAAACTGATTGTTTATAGTTTAAAAAGGAGGGTTATACCTAGGTATAACGTGTTGGAGGTTTTGAAAGAGAAGAAGGTTTTGAAGAGCAAGTTTTCGCTTTGTTCCGTGGTTGCTCTTTCCGAAGAGAAGTTTGTGAAAGATTATGTGTTGCCGTTTTCTGAAGGTGTGCCTCATCTGTATGAAACTTACACCAAGGCAACTGGTTACAAGCAGCAAATCAAATAACTTGTTTTAATGATCTTTGAGAACTGGTGCTTTGCGTGACTGACGATGTTGCCCTGTATGTTTTCTTGAACTTTTTATAAGTTATGTTTTTTGTCTTAGTTTTCTTTATGATGTTACTTAGCGGTGTGATTAAACTTACAGAAATCTGATGCTAAGATCTCTTGATATGAATAGAAAGTCTAAGAACACATTGTGGTACTTTGTTGATGTTTATGCTATGTTATCTTTATTTTGACCATTTTTATTCATCATTTTGGGCTCCATATATGTGGTGTGAGAAGAAACAAGGAAATGATCGCCATCGGGGGATTTAGGGGTGTATAGACTTAAACAATAAGGGGTAATGGCGGCAACCCTAGCCTCCGGTATCACGATTGGATACCCATCGATTCACCTTTTATGAGCCACATAGTTCCAGCAAAGTTTCACAAGTCTAGCGGCTATTTATAATTCACTTATTGTTTTTGAAGATCTATATAAATCATTTATGTTTATATTAGCATTCCACCATTTCATTTGTCGTAGATAAACTCGAATCTGTAAGGCAGATCAAGATGCTGATGGGTTACTATAAGAAGATAGTAATAAGATGTTTTGTTATTAAGTATAGATATGTGACAATGTGGTTATATAAATGTACGAATTTGCTGTTTACAATATTAAGTAGGCTCAAAAACTATACACGAATTGGTTTTAGACTTTTATCTTTTCAACTAACTTCATTCGAGATGATCCATCAACCAAAACACTAAGTTCTAGTCCATGGTGGATAAATTGTGTGGATAGGTAAAACTTGATGGAATCAAGACAGCCATCGATGGAACACATATTATTGTTCCCTACATGTACCAGCTCGTATTCTTAGTAAGATATATTTAATTGTATTTTTAGTTCTGAAAGTATATTTATTAGAGGATTTAAAGAAAGATTAGAAGATAGCCACAATCTAGTGATTGATGCATAATTAAAGAAGGCAAAAGTACTTTTTTCGTCCTTGTGGTTTTCGAATAAACATTTTTCATTCTCGCCGTTAACTTTTGACTAAAATCGTCCCTGTGGTTTGCATTTCGTCCCTGCCGTTATAACTTTGCCGTTAACCCTCTCACATGCAAGTCACGTGAGGGCATTTTCGTCTTTTCATAGAGTTAAGTGCAAAAATCGTTCCTGTGGTTTATCGTTTTTGCATTTTTCGTCCTCGTCGTTAACAAATCCAGGAAAAATTTTCAAAAAAACAAAACAAACAAAAATTACCGTACCAATTTAATTCAAACAAAACAAAAACCTATACACCTACATTTGAGGACCTGGTCAATCACTTTCAAATGCAAACATGCACATACAATGTTTTAAATACCGGTAGTATTACCCGTAATACCGATATCGGAGAGTAACCCGGTACAACTATTTCTGATATTTTCGGTATTACCGTTCCGGTACTTCCGGTATTCACATTTTTTATTTTTTGAATTTTTTTAAAAATTAATTTTATAATACTTTAATGTTATTTTTTTTTGTAATTTGTGAACTTTCTTGTATTTTGTTATAAAGTACCTATTTGTTTTTTTTTTAGTGAATTGTAATCATATTTTGACTATTTTTGTTAAATTGTAATAAGTTTTATAATTTTTTTTTTTAAAAATAAAATAATTTAAATTAGTTGTATCGGCTGGTATTAAATTAGATCCTCAAATGTAGGTGTATATATAGGTTTTTGATTTGAGTTTGTTTTGGTTTTTGATTAAATTCTTGTTTGGAAGTTTGTTAAATACAAGGATGAAAAATGCAAAAATAACAAACCATAAGGACGAATTTTGCACTTAACCATAGGGACAAATGGGTGAAAAAACATATATGCCCCTCACGTGCAAGGTATGTGAGGGGATTAACGGATCCAGGGACGAAATGCAAACCACAAGGACGATTTTAGCTAAAAGTTAACGACGAGGAAGTAAAGTGTTTATTTGAAAAACCACATGGACGAAAAAAGTATTTTGGCCATTAAAAAATTACTCGTATGAAGTTTTAAAATGTATCAAAAATCTTTACAAAGGGATTCCCCACAATAGAAGTGATGTGCACATAATCCCCTCATCTTTATGAACTAAAACTTAGGGTCCCTATTTGGTGGGCAAATGTCACTCTCAATTTTCTTTACACACCACCCATTCAACAAAGGAACCAACTCACTATTGGTTGATATCTTTTTCTATAAATCACCTACACATAAATTGACTTAACATTTATATTCCTCCATGCCCAATATAACCCAACAATTCTCATTCTCAACTTGTCACATGCTTTTAAGCTAAAGTTTTCTTTTTATTGTAAACGATTTTTATGAATTATAATTTGAACTCGATTTTTGTTTAAATTGAGAAGATTATGGTTACATTCTTTTATATATATATATATATATATATATATATATATATATTTATATTCACTATAAAAGTTGTTGGTTCAACCTTAAAAGCCAAGGTTTTGCTAGTGCAAATCTCACAAACTTTTTACTATAAGTCCACAAAGTGAATTGGTTTGTTAGGTTTAGAGGTATCAATCCTTTCCAACTTCTTGGATCTAGAATCACTTTTTTCTTTAATGAGTCATTATGATTATGATTTTGTTAACTACACTTTGGGTTATACTTTTGTTGTTGTTTATGTCAACTTACACTTCATTAGTTGTCAAAACAGGGAAGCAAAGTTATTTGATCCTTGTTAGGGTTGAGATTTGCTTTTTACTATTATTTTATTTTATTTTAAGTTAATCAATATATCATAAAAAGTAGTAAGGGGTATTTTTAAGCAAGCTTTAACCGTTATATTAAATCTTTCAAAAATGCATTATCTGAGTATGAAATTGGGTCTTATTGGCCACTTGAAATTATCTTGTTATTAATATTTCATGTTTTATGCTTCTCTGACGTTACACCTTTTCTTTTTATACATGTTTTATGACTTACACATCATGGCATTAATTATTATTTTTATTATATATAAGCCCAAGATTTGTATGGTTAGCATGTGAGAGATAGTATACAAATCATCAAAATCATTTATACCAGATGATAAAACTTGGTAAAGCAATTTTTTATTATACTAAATCACATTTGCTCTAATAAATTATCGACCAAGTGTGATTTTTTAAAGTTGACAATTGTTTTTAATTTTGACTTTAATTTACACCTTTTTGTCTCCATCACAAATTTACACTTTTTACCCAAATAATTTTAATATATTAAATAAATAATAATTATTAATATATATCTAATAAAATAATAATTAATATTTATCCAATAAAATAATCTCTATATATATCCAATTGAATAATAACTAATATATATCCAATTGAATAATAACTAATATATATATCCAATAGTATGTTTTATCATATAAACATAAAATTAATTAATTAATTTGATGTAAATATATTAACATTTTAAGACAACTTCGATGAATATATTTGAAAAAAATATTTTAATATAAAACTCAAAGTGTTGATATATCGATCAATTTTTGTCAAATTGATTCTCGCTTTTGTCATCATAATCCTAATAATCATTATTAATTTTTGTAGCAAAAGTCTCACTAATTTACACTTTTTTGTTTTCCATTAATAATTTATATTTTTTAGCCCTAAATACTTAAATTATACTTTTTATAATATTTAGTCCCATCAACTTGAGAATATTTTTTATAATATTTCATCATTTAATTAGTTTGTTTATTGACCAATCACAACTCTCGATTTTTCTCTAATTTTTCACAAGTATGTTTAATATCACATTATGAGTATAACTGGTTTCAAAAAAAAATTATAATATATAAAATATTGTAACATTTGCCTTGTGAAATGACTATGACAAACAAATCCATCAATATGTCTTATGTAATTATTGTATTACAACTTGCAAAGTATAACAATTAGAATCATATATATATATATATATATTCAAAATTGTAAACTTTTATGACTTCAATTGTTAAATGTATGAAGATCTGATATTAATAATATCGTAAGTCCCGTGTCTATTGTTGGACACGGGTCTAAAATCTAGTAAAAATTACCAAGAGGAACAATGGGAAAAAGTTGTCAATCTAGTTAAGCATATATAGATCATCAGGAGTAGACGTGTTTAAAACAGGAAGTTCTAACCATTTTCATGATGGTGGGCCAAATGGATTGAAGTAGCGTGCATGGATTAGACTTTGAATTAGACCTTAGTTCGAGTTAATCATAAGTTTGTCTTTCTATAAAGTGTAATATGTTTTTAACTAAACCATGGAAACTAAAGATTAACTGGTAAGCGAGCCAGAATCAAGAAATTATTATTAAATAGATATATAAAAGAAAAAATGGAAATATGAAATTTTATGTGATCGAATGATCGATCAAATTTTAACACATACCTTTAAGATACTTAGAGTTAAAGTTGGCATAACAGGTTACACGAAATCTGTAAAAACAGACATATGTTAAGGTCAAACATGAATACGAAGACTTGTTAATTAATCGTATCATTTTTCTCAAACACGAACACAATACGAAAATTACAGGTACACATGTTACGACTTGTTAAGAAACCTGCTAATATGCATTTTAAAGAATTCTTGACTAATACTTAAAATATTAACGATACAAAAATTATTACAAACTTTAAGTAATGCATAACAATAATAGTTCTTAACACTACAAAGTTCATAAAGTTCATAGACATCTTAACTAATATAATTTGCGTATCAAATCATAATATCCATTCTTAGTATTATATATATATATATATATATATATAACTTTAACATGTCATAACAAGTCTTAACAGGTCTCGGGTCTGGATAAGACACGAAGCCTATTGAAGTTATACACGAAAGTTGTTAACGTTTATGTCGTGTTAAAAAGCGTCGAGTCAAACTTTTCGGCTCCTACTCGGAATTCGCTATTTATGTGAATATGTGATTCCGCTTCTCTTGGTACGTTTTTATGTTATTTTTGTTGGGATTTTCTTAACATGCAAAGAAGGAAAAAGAGAGAGAGAAATGGTCGTTTGGTTAAGGAAGTACACTTTCGATTTGCGTGAACTTTGTGCATTTTTCTTGCGAAAAGCTTTGATAATTGGCGTCTATTGGACCAACTACCATCTTGTTGATATTTAGATGTATTTTTTTGTTTTTGGAAAGTATATTTCTATATATTATACGAGTATTAGATTAGATTTTATTTCTATGTATACATATACTAAACTAATTGTATAATTAAATGAAAATAACGATGTCAATAGATTAAATAAAAATAATTATAAAAAAGATTAAAATTACTTTTATATGCCGATATTTTAAATGCATATGTTGTTATGTACCTTTGAAGTTTACATATTTCTAATTTAAATTATAATGCAATGCTTAAGAGTAAAACGAAATTGTTTTCTAATACAATATCGATTGTTTTAACTTAATGTAATAAGCTGCAAATATTTTACAAAATAAAAAAAAGTCCAATTGTTAGTGAACTGAATTTAAATTAAACTTAATAAATTGTAAACATGTTTCATATGGGAAAGTACATTTTTTAATAAATTAAGCTTAAATAAAATTGTGAATGTATTTTATTAAAAAAAATATGAGTAACTTTTCTCGTTAGCTTGGCGGTCTACTATTTTGTAACTTAGTCCGAGTAGCATCCGTTATCTCATATGTAGGTATTATTTTTTTCTTTTTTGCATATTTTATGGATTTTAGGGGTACTGTGGATTAATACCCGTTATTATTCTTGGGCCCATCGGGCTTCAGAATTTCCTAGTTATTTTTTACGTGAATGCATAGTTGTTAAACTCGTACGAGTCACGAGCTGACTCGTACGAGTCGAGTCAAAACAAAGGAAAAACAAGGTGACTTGGTGGGATGACTCGCTTTACTTTAGACTCGTAACATGACTCGTATTTTGTGATGCGAGTCGGTCCGAGTCATGTTCCGAGTCCCGAGTCGAGTCACGAGTCACAAAATATATTTTTTATTTTTTTACTTTAATATTTTTTTTAATCATAACTCTATTATATGCTTTTAAATTTGATTTGATTATAATAGTATCTTAATACATTAATACATTATAATACGTCTACAATAAATACTTGCACATAATTATAAAAATACCATATTTTCAAATATCCTGACTCTTACGATTCGAGTCACGATTCAAAAAATCAGATTTCGAGTCGAATCGAAATTTACGAGTCGACAACTATGCTTGTATGTATGTATGTATGTATGCCGGGTTAATACCATCCTTATTTGCTTCTATGACTTGTCGGGATGGTATTAGATGAATTCTTACACATGTCATTAGAAATTGTTTCTCTCACCCCACATGTTTGTTTTTATGCGGAAGGTATACTTATTATGTTTTTATGTTGATGTTTTATATATTCAAATGAGTTACTATTTATTAAAGTATGTATTATTGGGTTTTTTCTCTGTTTTTATGTAGCAAGGTAAGATTTTGCTTATGGATATGATTACTAAACTCTTTTACATTAACCTGCTAATTAATTTTCTTGTTTATCTAAATATCTTTACGAAAAAAGTTTTTTTTATTTTTGAGTAGAAGTGAATATGTTTACATTTTATCTTTTTCCTACCCCTGACAGGGATCGAGTATAAGGTTGGAGGGTCTTTTCTATAATTTAGGTAGAAACTGGAAGCAGTCTCTCTATTTAGGTAGAGGTAAGATCTGCCTACATCTTAACCTCCCCCATACACCATCGAAGTATTGAGACTCAAAACCCGTAGAAAATGACACTGAACAGTTACTTAATTTTTTTTAGGGCAATAGTGTATACAAAAATAGTGAAAATAATGAGTTGGTGCGCATTTTCAAGTACAGTATATGTTAACCTTCCATGTCATTCAAAAGGCATAAGGCCAAAACCTATATATCAGATATAATAATTAACTAATTAAATTCGATTCTATTATTATAAAAGAGTTAACTAGTATGCTTTTAGCGGCATGCTTCCACCATGATTTTTAAGGGAGAGAGATTTTATATTCAAACATGTGATTTTCATGGGGGGAGTTTGTGAGACAAAACATGAATTTTCCATGCTTCTAGCAGCATATTTATTTTCCCCCGTTAAAAATCACCAAAGTTTGAAACAAATATCTTAAATACTTACACATGTAGCATAAAAACTTGTACAAGTATCTCTCTATATTAATCTTGAACCTGGCAAAGCTGCAAGATCATTTTTTAAATGCAAAGATAACACTTATTATTGTCATGATTTATTAAACTAATGCTAAACTTGTCAATTTAATTTGTTCTTTACACAACTGGGTGTTTTTGCTTTTAGGCTATATGGATGATGGATGGTTCTGATATCATCTCATTTTTAGTATATATCATTTGATGTTTCCCATTGTTCTTTCACTTTAGTTTATATATAATAATATTTTTAATAATGGGCTTAAATTCTTGTTTATAAAAACACCAACAAAATTGGATCTTTTTTGTTTTTCAAGATTTGCTTTAGTCATATAGCCATTCATGCACAGGTTAGTTTTTTCACAACCTTCTTCTCTTCATAGTTTTTCTTGTCAATTATGTGTCTGAATATGTGTTTCTGGTGTTTAGTTCTTGATATAGCTTGCTCCTTTTAAAACTTCTACTTTTTGTTGATAAGTGAGACTGCAAACGGGTAAACAATTGAGGTTTTTCGTATTCAGTTTACATGGGGTAGCGAGTCGATCTTTGACTAATTAAGATGTATGAAGATTAATCCGTTACCATGTGTTTTGAAAATGATCATCTTAAACTTTATGTCATACTAGTAGTTTGGATGTTATAGCTTTCTTGGAATAATCATGTTGACCTTTTACAAAGATTTATCAAACCTAGTAGTATTGTCCAAACTTGGATATTTGACCAAGATTTTTGTTTGTTTATGTTGTCTAAAATTGTGTCTATATGTATAACTTTTTACATAGTTGTATATGTCAATAATATTGAAATCAAAGGGAAAATCATTTGAAACGTAAAAAGTCAACTGCTAGACTCATTTGTGAATGGTAATTTTGTTTTTATTATTAGGAGTTGTAAGTGAGTGATCATCAGTATAGATATGGCAACTACAACTTCAACACAATTTGCGACGTCAAGAGTACGGATGGGAATATACGATCCACTGCAACAGATTAGCATGTGGGAGGAGGCTTTCGGAGCTAACCTTAGCCCCCCGAATATAAGCCCTGATGATATCATGATCTCTGAGGTCAATGCAAGGCTAGCAGCCAACAAGGTCGACCTTCAACTCTCGTCCTTAATTTGAATTTGTTAATAATTAGATTATTAGCTCACAATATTTAATTAGTTTCATGTTAATTATAGATCTCGGATTAATTCTTCATGATTAATACTGTTTCATGTATCTATCTATCTACATGTATATGAATATTAATTGTTATTATAGGATGTGTTTTTGGTCTTTTTGATCATTAGATTTGGTACTATGCATAATAGAGAGAGTTTTTCCATGATTATTTCTAGTGTTAAAAAGTTTCTTTTGGATACACGAACTAAAACTTTTGAGTTTATTCTAAAAGGTTTTATTAAAAAGCTCCAAAACAGTATGCCGTACATAAAATACAACAAGCTTTGATCAAATTTTCCCATTTACCCATATTAGAAATTATACCGAAAGTTAAAGGCCAAAAACTTTTTATCCATGCTAATCTGATTTTCCCCTCAAATTTTTATTGCTTCTATTTAATTGATGTTATTCATATAATAGATTAATAATTAAAAATATATTAGTGTCATGCAGAGAGTAGTATATTAATACAAAGTTATTAAGTATGTTGATCTTCTATAACTTAGTATTTAAGCACTTTATGTAGAAGATATCTAAATAATTTTGTTATATAGACAAATACTTCAAACAAAGCAGCATGGTTGGATCAGTGGTAAACACCCTTGCCTCTGGAGACAGAGGTCATGGGTTCGATCCTCATCCCATGCAAAGGTTGGAGGGCCTTTTCTACCATTTAAGTAGAAACTGGAAGCAGCCTCTCTACTTAGGTAGAGGTAAGGTCTGCCTACATCTTAACCTCCCCCATACACCGTCGAGGTATTGGGGCTCAAAACCCGCGGAAGGCGGCACTGAGCAGTTACTACTACTACTAGACAAATACATAAAACTTTAACAGAGTTTCTGTTTGGCTATAAAGTTGAATTCATAGCACTCATATTTTTTATGGTACTGATCTTTTTGGTACTCTCTAGACTGAATACACTTCTCAAGAATCATTAGGACCTTCACCAGATGCTCGAGCAACAAGAAACATCTCAGATAAGGTGATGATACCATCTTATGACAAAATGTATGCATAAAGAATTTGTGCTCAAATGTGCATTAGCTGATTGATATTTTATATTTCTTCCTGGTTTTAGCTTCAAAGACGCCTAGCACAAAACCGTGAAGCTGCACGTAAAAGTCGGTTGAGGAAAAAGGTACAAGAAAATAACTTATTCGGGATGATGATTTTGACTCATCTACTTATGTATGAGTTGATTGGATCATGTTGTGTGTCCAACTAGACAAACAAGAAAAAGAAATACAGCTTAAATAGGAGCGGGTCAATTGGGTCAAAGCAGTCTAAAGTTTATTTTTAAAGCACAAAACCTCTAAAGAAAAGTAACTAGAAAAATCAGATTGTGATTTGAATTAATATGACATTTGTAATGATATTTGACATCAGGTGTTTTGAACCATATTTGTTTGACTGTTAGAAGTAAACTGTCTGTAATGACACCAATCCCTTGACCCGTTACCCAATCTTCCAGCCCCACCCATTTTGCACCTCTAGAATTTATCATTATGAACTCAAACTTAATTCTTATTCTTGTTTGTTATACTGTGTCAGGCATATGTTCAACAACTAGAATCAGGTCGCATGAAACTGGCTCAACTAGAACAAGAGCTTGAGAGGGCTCGACGTCAGGTCAAGTTACTATCTTTTCTACATGGGTGTCGATAGATTATCAAACTTGTCCACCTCCCAACTGAATCTGATATGTCAGTAATTGATTGGTTGATTATAGGGCGTATACGGGGGTCTGTTGAACACGAGCAGCAATATGTTATCCAGTAATGTGATTAACTCAGGGATTGCTACATTTGAAATGGAGTATGAACTATGGGTTGCAGAGCAAAGGAGAAAAGATGACGATCTTCGGAAGGTGTTATTGACTCATACAAGTGAAATAGAGCTTCAAATATATGTCGATAGTGGATTGAACCATTACTATGACCTTTTCCGAATGAAGGCTGATGCAGCGAAGGCAGATGTTTTTTATTTGATGAATGGACTCTGGAGAACTCCGGTAGAGCGGTTCTTCCAGTGGATTGGTGGTTTTCGGCCATCTGAGATTTTATCTGTAAGACCTTTTTTCAAGTAGATGGTGAAAAATTTGCGCCATATATATATAAATGGGTCGATTCAAGTAATGTTTCATCTCAAACGGGTAAAAGGTACTTTTAAAGAAAACGGGTTGAGGAGTCATCTAATAGTTGGTATGCATTATCAATAGATTCATTACATTCAAAAACTAAGAGGAATCATTTTTTAAAAAGACCCTAAAAAATTGAACAGGTATATTGAGTCAACCCGTATCAGATAATGACCCATTTGACCCATACTGATTACCCGGGCCTGCCCATTTTTTACTTCTAGTTTCAAGAGTCAGGCTCTAGTTCCTGCTAGAAGTAATAATATTTTTATATTATCTTTTCAACAGATACTAATGCCACAGCTTGAGTTAACGGACACACAGCTTATGAAGGCAAGAAGTTTAAGACAATCATGTGAGCAAGCTGAGGAGGCGCTGAGTCAAGGCTTGGAAAAGCTTCAACAAACCCTTGCCCAGAGCATAACGATTGACATTACTGGAGCCGGAAGTTACACCACTCAGATGAATTCCGCAATGAAAGGGCTTGAGGCACTTGAAGTTTTCTTGAACCAGGTAACTTAGAACTAGTCCCTTTTCAGTCAAATTGCATGCATTTGACTCTAAAAGACAGTTTTGACCATGTTTAGCTCTTTCTAAAGCCAAACGTCAAAAATAAATGCAGGCAGATCACCTACGACAGCAGACACTTCAGCAAATGTATCAGATCCTAACATTGATTCAAGCGGCAAACGCGTTGCTTGTGCTTGGTGAATACTTTCAACGTCTTCGTGTACTAAGTTCAATTTGGTCTTCACGTCCTCGTAACCCAGCAACTGTACTTTCATGAATCGCCTCTTTTTCGAGTTTTTATGATAGCTTCCATATATTAGTACTATAAGTTAGAGTTATTTACTAGCTAGCAACTCTGCTCATATCAGTCCCAATGCCTACTCTATCAGTCTGCTTATATGTTCCACAAATTAAGGAAAATGTAAATATGATGATTTGTAATGTTTTGCATATACATATGTATGTATGCATATCCGGGAGGTTGACCATTGTGTAATAAGTTATATAAAAGATATTGATTCTGGAACTTTGTAGTTTTGTTGTAGCATGAGGTATTTTAGAAGAGAAACGAGTTTATAAGAGAAACATAAAAAAAATAGAGATATGTACTACTCATGTTCTTGTGGGCTATGTTCCATACAAAATGTAATATATGAACGTTGTAATATTGTGTTGAACAAAGGATCAAACAAGTAGTGTTTGATATGTTACTTTGTAAAGGAAAAGTACAACTCTCAATAGCAGGTAATACAACTCACAATGAATAAAGAAGTGAAATAAAAGGGACTCACGATTTGCACTGTAAATGTGCTTTTTCTGAATGATTAATGAAAAACAAAACATGGCTTTATATAGGCTTACAAACATAAACTAAAAGATAAAAGCATGACTCCATGATTTACTCAACTCATGACTCCATGACTTACTCAACTGACTACCCATGACTCCATATTCCTAAAAACTAGGACAACCCATAAGACTAGGTAACCCACTTTATTCTAGCAAATAACAATTAAACATAAATTAAATAGCTTAGAAATTGAAAATTCCCACGTGATGAAGGTGTTGCATACTTTAACACTCCCCTTCAACACCAACTCTACCCATCAAGCCAAGATGCTCACTGAAGCTTTTCAACTTGACGCCATCCAAGCTTTTTGTAAACAAATCTGCAACTTGACTTCCTGTTCCAACATGCTCCAACTTAATTTCTTCTTGCAGAACTTTCTCCCTGATGAAATGATAATGAACTTCCACATGCTTAGTTCTTGCATGAAAAATTGGATTTTCAGCCAATCGTATTGCCGATAAGTTGTCACAGTACAGTGGAACACCATACTCGGTTGTTTGATGCAGCTCTTTTAATAGTAGCATGATCCAAGTGATCTCTTGAGCTGCCATAGCTGCTGCCCGGTACTCGGCCTCGGTAGTTGATAAAGACACAGTTGGCTGTCTTTTGCTGCACCAAGAGATTGCTCCAGACCCTAACAAAAACACATAACCTGTAGTTGAACGTCGGGTATCGTGGTCACCTGCATAATCAGCATCACAGTAGCCCACTAGTCTGCAATCTCCACCTTTCTTGAACATAATACCATAACCGAGTGTACTTTTCACGTATCTAAGAATTCTACGAACTGCCTCCAAATGAGACTTCTTCGGGTTTTGCATATAACGACTCATCACACCAACTGCAAAAGAGATATCTGGTCTTGTTAAGGTTAAGTAGATGAGACTACCCACCAACTGTCGGTACATTGTTGCATCTTCCAGGTCTTGACCTTCATGAGCACAAATCTTTGCATGTGGCTCCATAGGTGTTGAGATTGGCTTGCTATTAACCATTCCAAACTTCTTTAGCAGGTCACGTGAATATTTTTGCTGATGAAGAAACAACCCCTCTTCATTATAATCAATCTCTAGACCAAGAAAATGCTTCAAAGGCCCAAGCTCTTTCATCTGAAAACGAACTAATAGGTTCTCTTTCGTTTGAAAAACTTCTTCTTCATAATCTCCTGTGACAATTAAATCATCCACATATACTAACACAATAGCTAACTTTCCTTCTTTAGCTTTCACGAACAAACTAGAATCTGCAGATGTCACTGAATAACCACTAAAAGTAAGAAATTCAGCAATCTTACCATACCAAGCCCGCGGTGCTTGTTTCAACCCGTAAAGCGCCTTTCAGAGCTTGAGAACATATTCTGGATGATCTTTACTTTGAAAACCCGCTGGTTGATCCATATAGATTTCTCGATCCAACTCCCCATGTAAAAATGCATTTTTCACGTCCATTTGCCACAACTTCCATCCTTTGCTTGATGCCAATGCTAATAGAATACGTATGGTTGTAAGCTTTGCAACTGGACTGAACGTTTCATCATAGTCCAGTCCATATTGTTGAGAGAAGCCACGAGCCACCAAACGAGCTTTATACCTTTCGATTGAACCATTAGTTCGATGCTTTAGCTTGTACACCCATTTGCAAGAGATAGGCTTCACATCTTTGGGCTTTGGCATGAGCTCCCAAGTTTGGTTTCTTTTGAGTGCATCGAGTTCTTCTTCCATAGCTCTTCTCCATTTTTCATGTTGAAAAGCTTCTTCAAAAGTATCTGGTTCTTTTGGCTCTGTTTCTACTATGGCGGCATTGACATACTTAGGATTTTGCTTACGGACTCTAGTCGATCTTCTGAGGGGATTTGCTAATGCTGGTTCATTTGGTCCGCCTTCTTCTTGCCTTTGATACACACCCGTTTGCCACGGGTTTTGACCAACATCTTTTTCTATCTCTTGATTACCATCTGGAGCTTCAATTTCATCTGAAACTATCTTGATTTCTGTTTCTTCTAACTTCTCTTTGAACATACCAGAATCTGGTAGTACCTCTTTGTTAGAGGACCACCAAGAAGAAGCTTCATCGAACACAACATTTCGAGATGTGTAGCATTTCCCAGTTGTTGGGTCACAACATCGCCACCCTTTTCTCTGATCATCATATCCCACAAAGATACATCTAATAGCCTTTTTCTCCAGTTTGTTACGTAGGTGAGCAGGAACAAACACATAGCATACACATCCAAATACTCGAAAATAACCAACAGTAGGTTTTGTATTCCACAATTTTTCATATGAAGAGATAAAAGCTAACCTTTGCTGAGGAAGCCTATTGATCACAAATGCTGCAGTCTTCATTGATTCCTCCCAAAATCTCCCTGGAACATTTTTTGCATGAAGCATACTTCGACATATTTCTACCAGGTGTCTGTTCTTTCTCTCGGAAACTCCATTTTGCTGTGGTGTGTTGGCACACGTAAACTGATGGCGAATTTTCATCTCGAGAAGAAAATTTAAGAACTCATCTGAAGTGTACTCTCCTCCATTATCGGTACGTAAGCACAAAATACTTTTGTGGGTCTCCGCTTCTGCTGACTTTTTAAACTCTTTAAATTTTGCAAGAGTTTCAGATTTATTTTTCATGAAATAAACCCACACATACCTCGAAAAGTCGTCAATGAAGGTCACCATATACTTCATATCTCCAATGGAGGGTTGCTTGACTGGTCCAAACACATCAGAGTGGATTAACTCTAATGGTTCTTTTGCTTTGAACTTTGACTCTTCATATGGAAACTGATGTGCTTTCCCGTATTGACAACCTACACAAACTGTACCTTTTCTCACTTCAAGTTCTGGAAGTCCCTTTAACATCGACTTCTTCATCATTACTTCTAACTTGGAGTAACTAACATGACCAAGTCGCATGTGCCACAAATCTGTCGTCTCATTTCTTGTTGCTTTGTTAACTAATGCAGTTTCTGCTGACATCACGTACATTGACTGCATGCGTTGTCCCATCATAACTGATTCACCAATAATCTCCACATTTCTATAAACTTTCACATCTTCTGGACCAAATAAAACAAATTGACCAGAGGATGTTATTTGTGGAACTGAGAGGAGATTTTTCTTCATACCTGGTACATGAAAAACATCTTTGAGTTGCACCTTTGTATCTTCATGATTGGGAGAGACTACAATATTACCAACATGTGCAATTGGTAATTTTGAGTTGTTTGTTGTCACCACAACTCGATTCCCCTTGTACTTTGATATGTTTTTCAACTTGTTTTTACCACCGGTCATATGGTTGGAACAACCCGAGTCGACGATCCAATCGTGCTCATAATCAATCTTACTTGACGTTGTTGTCGCAAGAGCTAGCTCATCTTCATCTTCAGCAAATGATGCCTCGACATCCCATTCATCTTCGCTTTTGGACGTAGCATTGTTGCTTTCTATAGCCGTCTTTGAACGACAGTTTTTCGCCAAATGACCTTTCTTTCCACAGGTGTAACACCGTGGTACAGGCTTTTTGCCATAGAACCGGTTCTTTGAACCTTCACCTATATAATTTCTTCTTTCACCTTCTTTATTGTTGGCCTTGTCATCATTCTTTTTTGATCCACCATCACCATGTGCTTCGAATTCCGCTTGCCTTTATTGGCATAGAGTGCCTTTTCTTCATTCTTCAGTGAGACTCCTCCCATTTGCCTAGCTAATGTTTCTTGACCAGCTAGTAAATTCTCGAATTCTACAAGTGACGGCTGGGTTTGCCATCCCTGTATAGCAGTTGTATAACTCCTAAATTCTGGCTTCAACCCGTGAATGATGATTCGCTTCATTCTGGCATCACCAATTGGAGCCTCTGGATCCAAATCAGAAATCTCTCGGCATATCGACTTCACCTTGTGGAAGTATTGTGCGATTGTCATATCACGTTGCGTTACCGATAATAACTCACTCTCAAGGAGTTGAAGTCTCGTATCGTTCTTCTTTGAGAACAGCTTGGCGAATGTATCCTAAGCCTCCTTCGGCGTTTTCACATCACGGATATGCTCAAGCACATCATCTTCAACAGTTGTCTTCAAAACAAACATTGCTTTACCCGCTCTAATCTTCCATCTCCGCAACACCCCGTTAGCATCTTCAGTTTCTGGTTGCGTTTCAGCATTCCCATTTACCACCTCCCACAAGTCTTGGCCTTCCATGTAAGACATGATACATGTAGACCAGGAGTTGTAGTTTTGATTGTTGAGTTTCTTGATTCCACCAACGACTTGAAGATCACCCATCTTAGTTATATGAATAGACAGAGATGTACCAACCTAGCTCTGATACCAGATTGTTGAACAAAGGATCAAACAAGTAGTGTTTGATATGTTACTTTGGAAAGGAAAAGTACAACTCTCAATAGCAGGTAATACAACTCACAATGAATAAAGAAGTGAAATAAAAGGGACTCACGATTTGCACTATAAATGTGCTTTTTCTGAATGATTAATGAAAAACAAAACATGGCCTTATATAGGCTTACAAACATAAACTAAAAGATAAAAGCATGACTCCATGACTTCATGATTTACTCAACTCATGACTCCATGACTTACTCAACTGACTACCCATGACTCCATATTCCTAAAAACTAGGACAACCCATAAGACTAGGTAACCCACTTTATTCTAGCAATTAACAATTAAACATAAATTAAATAGCTTAGAAATTGAAAATTCCCACGTGATGAAGGTGTTGCATACTTTAACATATTGTTGCATTTATCTACACTATGCATCATTGTTTAATACCTGTACGGTTTTTATGTTTGAGCAACCAATTCCTGGTTGTCTGCACATATTAGCGTAGTTGTCTTTAATAAGCCGGTTTGCCTTCTTCTTTCGCTAGATATGAAGTTCATATAGAAGATGTGTACTAGACAGTTACTGGTAAAAAGCTTATACATCTTTCTACTAGATAACGCCTTATGAAATTCCTTCATGTTGAATAATGTCCTTTAATTCTTTAATTATCAAATATCAATTAGGGATAGTGGCTCATCAGTGGTTGTTTGACTTCATGTTAATTAGAGTAAATATTACAAGCTGCAAATTACTTCGTTCTAATAATCCGTTTCTTACTTATACATCAATTTAATTTACCATGTTGTCTTAACAAAGAAAAAAAAAACCCTGCAATATATATTAGGTGAGGTTTGCTAATCCAAAATTGTTCTAATTCGTCCCTGTTAACAATTTCTTTTTTTTTTTTTTTTTTTTGCAATTAGCTAGCTAACCATTTTTAATGTTACAATGAGACTATTTACCTGATTATTTGGATGTTTACTATGAGGCTATTCGACTCTTTTTAAGATAAACTTTTTTTTGACCCCGTCGTCTTCATTTCTTGGATCCGCCACTCAAGGTACAGTATATGAGCATATGAAACTTGTGTGAAGAATAATTATCAGGAAAACCCCCCATATGCTGTAAATGAATGGGGCTTTTATAGGCAAAAGCCCTTCTTCCATGTCCAAATAAACCACATATTCTTCTTTCATTGGCTTCAGATGGAGTATGATTGTGCCCATTTATGGTACTTGTGGTCCCCAAGTACTGTCACGCGTCTTCTTGCAGCAAATAAGAGTATGGACATGCATATGTAATCCAAACAACCAACCTGGATACTAGGAACGTGCCTAGTCACATCAGTCATCCTTATCTTCAATCCAGGTTGATTCTTCACTTGATTGTCACACACAGATTGAGTCATTTGTCAATACTCAATCTGCTTATATAAGTGTTTCAAAGCTGACTGGTAATCCCAACTGACTTCCACTCCCAGCTTGGTCTTCTATTTTCAATCCCCCCCCCCCTTCGACTCGGATTGAATGCTATATACATTGTTCATGCAGCTTGAAGAACACTAGCTTCCATTAGATATTACAATACAATACACGAAGTATGATTTGAGTCAGAATCAGATCGTAAGTTGTGTCAACTTAGTCTGACCAAATCGGATTACAAGAACCAAAAGATTGCAAGTGTTTAACTATTGGATTTGTTATCACCAAATGTTACTAGCCATTGACCCCGTGTGCAAACACCGGCTAATAATATGAATTTCCAGGCATACGTGTAATTTAGGAGTAAAAGTAGTATAGCATGTTGTTCAAAAAAAATTGTAAAAGAATAAATACCACATAAACAGTGCTTTAGGTCACATTTTGTCTACAACAGCAGCCGCCAGGTTTCAATCTTATTTTCTATCATTTTCCATATCTTATAGAGGTGATTGGTTTAGACATTACATTCCTTTTAATGACTTTCTGCCATTGTAATGTAATGACTTTATATGAGTAATTATACTAAGTGATTTTTTAATAAAAAAAATCCATTTTCTTATGTGATTGAATAAATCATCCTCTATCTATGTTATATTTGATTGTTTTTAAATTTCTTTTTGTTAGAAGATATTCAATATATTTTCGTCAATGTTTGATGTTTTCCTTTTAATACTTTGTAAATATATGAATGGGGATAAAAATATAAAGACATCAACATTCTAAAAATAGACTAAATCCGAAGATAATAAAAACCTTTTATCACCTTGAATTAGAGATTTATTAGTCTATCTCATCACCTTTTCTTAATTGCATTTCTATATCATTCCCATTATAATATATGTTGTATCTGATTGTTTCTTTACATTCTATTATTACTTGCTTAATACCAAATGTTTTTGACATTTGATAATTTGACATTTTTATTTGTTCCAACTAGATTGATCATCTTTGTCAATTGCTTTTTCTGATACTTATGTTACAATGTGAAAATATTTAATAGACTTGCTTTATTTAGCCAAAAAGTAGACTAGATGTCATAATCTTATAATTAGGTTTGTTTTTAGTTTAGTTTGTCTAGGCTTACAATTAGATTAAGTGCAATTAAGTATGATACATTAACCTTTCTAATTTTTCCTCAGAATAAGAGGTATAAAGATCTCTAAATTTCTCTCGAATCTATTCACTGATGCCACTGGTTTGGTTTACAGGGAATTTAACCCTGTTGCTGACATCAACGTATGTAAATAACTACTTGCTTTTTATATTATCCATCCCTGTTTGGTTTTTTTCCCCCTTTTTTTCCTCAGCTTTTTATATTTTTTATATTTGCAGATGGTGACTTAACTACTTGCTAAAGAATTGTATCATGTGGATGCCGAAAAGGATATTGAATGGCAACAATTGAATAACTACTTGGCAACTGAAAATGTGCCAAAGTCTAAGCGCTTCTATGAAACAGATGCAGTATGTTAATTTAAGTTAATTCTGAGGAAGTGTTTATCCAATTTAATCTAATTGAATTTAATCCATAGGTGCCTGCCCATAATCCTGCTTTTCCACAAATTATGCTTCCTTACGGGCAACTTCCTTCTGCCAATATACCTGTTTTTCCACCATATGGGCCTCAACTTTTCGACCTTACACCACCAACTGTTTTTGGCACTATACTCCTGTTCCAAGCTCAAACGTGCAAGAGGAACTTCACCATCAGTCTTCTTTGTCGCCTCGAATCCCTTTTTCTGCAGGTAAGGCAACACCTCAAGCCCTTCAGATATCTTGTAGTACAACTCCTTATCTTTCTTGAGTTTGGCTTGTTTAGCAGCATATTCGACTTGCTTCCAACACCGAGGCCACAGAACTCCTTCAAGATGACCATGTCTTCAAGACAGACAGTCCACCCATCCTCATTTTCGCCAAAGCTGTGGGCCCACGGAGTTGGAGAAAATGAGGACGGGTGGACTGCCAGTCTTGAAGACCTGGTTGTGTTGAACTAGTTTTGTGGCCTTAGAGTTGGAACCAAGCTTGTCAAGTATGCTGCCAAACTCGCCAAACCCAAGAACAATAAGGAGTTGTATTACTAGATGTCTGAAGGGCTAGAGGTGCTTTCTTACGTGCAGAAGAAGGGATTCAAGGCGACAGAGGAGAGGAAAAGGTGAAGTTCCTCTTGCACGTCTGTGCTTGGAATAGGAGGATGAGGAAAAGGGATCCATTCGTGTTTTGACATGTTTAACCCGAAAATCAACATATTTGACCCAAGATTAGTAGGTTACAAGTTACGGCTAATATTTTGTAGTTATACTTTTTAGTAAACATGCACTGAGAAGGTCAACACTGTTTTAATGTCATATAAAAATAACTCACTAATCGTCTAATATTGCCCTAGATTTATACCGTGATCACAAACTTTTCAGCCAATTAAAAATACTTGCATTCATTATTAAGTTTTTGTTTTTTCTTTTATAAATTTTTTAATTTTAAAACACTATATATATATACTATATTATAAAGCAAATTCTCTCTATCTAACATTTTAAGTTTCAATATTTACTTCTCCAAAATGCCTCTTCTATCAATTTTATAATACCAAACACCATTTCTCTCTCCTTAAATCTCAACCAATCATCTTTTTTCTCTCTTCTCTATAAATCATTTATTACTCCAATTCATTCAAAATCGTTTATCTCACAAACCGTACATCGATAAATTATAAAAATTATATGGGTGTTTTTACAATTTCATGTTTTTTCATTATAGATGTCATTCAATATACTTTCGATAAATTTTTAAATCCGAGGGCGGAACCTGTAAGGCTAAGGCAGTTGACTATCACACTTTATGACCTATCACCCCATCATCTCACCGCCGCAACGCGCGGGAACTTACTCTCGTACTTCATTAATAAATAAGCAAGGTGCTAGTACCAACCACTCCCCCTTGAAGAATAGAGCATTATCTTTGAGAGGAACAAAAATAGAGCACCTTGGAGAATGACGAATCGCTGAGATCGACTTCTCACATTTGAATCTCCATTTGCCATTTTGAGTGTAAGCTAAGATTGAAGTCACGTAGAGGAGTCAACATTTTGGTTGCACCACTTCCTCCCAACCAACCAGTGTATACTCTGTTTATCTTCCTTTCCACCCCATATGAATTAATCTTTTTTCTAATACCGTCTAATTTTTGAATCACCAGTAGAAAATCTTTATATAGAGATGAAAAAAAAAGACCGGAAGACATTCCAAAAACCGAGCGTAATAGAGTAACCGCCCTCCAATTAGATAAAACCGATGCCTTCCATAACGAGAGTTGTACCTCCACTAAATCAAACTAGACAAATGCTCGCACGATGCAGCGCTGATGGTGGTAACGACGACAGTGTGGCCACGGAAGCAGTGGTGGCGGCGGTAGCGGTGGTGGTGGCGTGGTAGTAAATGTAAATTAATTGATGTAAGAGGGTTAATATGGTTATTTAAGGGTTGGAGGATCTATATTGTAAGTTATTTCATTAAGGTTATTATAGGAACATAGGTGAAGATGCTTAAATTAGTAAATAAAAAAGAGGGATAATATGGTTATTTTAAAGTCTTAATTACTTAAAGGGAGGGAATAATTTGCTTTATATAGGAGTATAGATATAAAATATAGATACTGGTTTCCAACTCTTGAATAAATACTATAAGACCCAAATACGTGAAAGGAAACTAGATGGGTGTCTGCGCGTTGCATCGGCAAAAATAGTCGACGCTCGAGGTGAGTGACAATGTTAATTTCAAATCAAATACTGAATCGGAACTTTCATCCGTATGATAGTTTTTAACGATAATAAAAAAAAAATTGACGAACAAAGAGAATTTTAATAAAGTTTAAAACTTTTGTGAGGGTATGTTAGTCACAGTGTATAGAATGGAAATAGGTGTTTCATATTAGGTTTTTAAAAGTTTAAACCGGGGGGGGGGGGGGGTCAGTTTCTTTTATAAGGGAGTATAGAAGTATAACTTACAGTGTAGTTTATCCGCCAACTCAAATTTCGGATCATCAACACGGCTTCCATAAATATTAGACTTGTGGAAATTGATTTTTAACCCCAAAACAAGAAAGAAGGCTCTCATAAGTCTAGTGATACACTCCACATTGGATTTAGACCAAGCAACAAAACGTGATCAGCATACATCAAGGGTATAAGGCATGTGCCAACTCAGCACTACATCATTCAGGACTACCCTTAGGACTCTCCCTACCTATAAGAAAAACTTCTTGGAACTTTCTCGCCACATTATCAATTATTTATAATCTATCTCACACACACAAATACACACACATATATATATACACCACACATTAAAAAAAAGGATAAAAACTTATTGCCTACCCCACCTCTCATGTGTCCTCCAACTTCTCCACCAAGAAGTTTTCCCCAGACTGGACGCACCCTTAAAGACTCTTGCTGCCAATAGTTACCTGCGTCCTCTTGGTCCAAGACCCTCCATTTGGACTATTATAAGCGCCAACCTGAGTACCAGACCATTGTTTGGAGTAGGAAGGCCATGCTTTCATGTTAATGATCTTCTGACTGATCGTTTTGGTACTCTTTAGACTGACTTCACTTCTCAATAATCGTCCGAGCCTTCACCAGATGCTCGAGCAACAAGGAACATCTCAGATAAGGTGAGACCGTGAGACCATCTTATACCAAAATTAATGCTCAACGACTTTTTGCTCAAATTTACATTAGCTAATATATTTTCTTTTTTGGGTTTTAGTTTCAAAGACGCCTAGCACAAAACCGTGAAGCTGCACGTGAAAGTCGCTTAGGAAAAAGGTACGTGAAAATGTGGGATGATATTTTGACCCATTTACTAATGATTGGGTTTTGTTGTGTCTCCCAACTAGTCAAACAAGCAAAACAAAAATTGGGTCAAATTCGTTTAAGTTTTAATGCACAAAACCTCTAACGAAAAAGTAATCAGCAAAATCAGATTGTAAGTTGTATTAGTAAGTTGAGGTATTGGGACTTAACACCCGTGGAAGACGGTTTACATGTATAGATTGTAAGTTGAATTAGTATGATATTTGTAATGATATTTGACATCCAAAAAGGGGTACTTTTAAGAAAACGGGTGGAGTCGTCATCTATTAGTCGATATGCACTATCACTAAATTCATTATTAGAGTATGAGTGAAAGATCGAGTCTTGTATGTTATAGGAGGAATCATTTTCAAAAAGTCCCTAAAAATTTGGACAAGTATATTGAGTCGACCATGTCAGAAAATGACCCATTTGACCCATACCCTTTATCTAGCCGGGCCTGCCCATTTTTCATTTCTAGTCTCAAGAGTCAGGCTCAAGTTCCTGCTAGAAATAATAATATGTTATATATGTCTTCCAACAGATACTAATGCCACAGCTTGAGTTAACGGACACACAGCTTATGAAGGCGAGGAGTTTAAGACAATCATGTGAGCAAGCTGAAGAGGCACTAAGTCAAGGCTTGGAAAACCTTCATTGCCCAGAGCATAACGATTGACATAACTGGAGCCGCAAGTTACACCACTCAAATGAATTCCGCAATGAAAGGGCTTGAGGCACTCGAAGTTTTCTTGAACCAGGTAACTTAGAACTAGTCCCTTTTCAGTCAAAGTGCATGCATTTGACTCTGAAAGACAGTTTTGACCATGTTTAGCTTTTTCTAAAGCCAAACGTTCAAAAATAAATGCAGGCAGATCACCTACGACAGCAGACACTTCAGCAAATGTATCAGATCCTAACATTGATTCAAGCAACAAACTGTTACAATATATGAACGTAAACACATAACAAATCACGCGTACGCAGCGGAATAGAAACGTATATGCAATAATATTAATTAACAAAGTACTCAATAGAATAAGTGTACCTTTGCGCAAACCCGTATATCGTATGCTAGTACCCGATCACGAACTCACAAACCCGTTGTGTTTTTTCCCCTTGATGTCGAACCCCAAAACCCAAAAACCCTTTAGGTTTTTGCCTTCGGTCGAACGAGAGAGAGAGAAGAGAGAAAAAGAGATTTGTTTAGGGTTTTCAAAACTAATTGTCTTGAATAATTGTATCTAAAACCCTTAGAATTATCCCTATTGTTAGGGTTTTTACCTTGGTGGACAAGCAATCCCAAAGCCTAAATGCCTCTAGAATTTTCGGCCCTCTTTGTGGAATTAGGAAACCATACTAATTCCTAATTTCACTTTCACACCTCCTCTTTTAATTAATTAATAAACACTATTAATTAATCTTTTAATAGTTTATTAATTATTTCATGATCAAATTAATTAATATATTACTTTAATACATTAATTAACTACATAGAGTTTACGTGTCATTTTTGTGTAACCCCGTAGTCTTAAATTATTTTCGGACATGCGTTTATTATAATAACGCGATCATATTCCAACACAAACGCGTTGCTTGTGCTTGGTGAATACTTTCAATGTCTTCGTGTACTAAGTTCAATATGGTCTTCACGTCCTCGTAATGAATCACCTCTTTTTCAAATTTCATTGGCATAAATCAGAGCTATTTACTAGCAACTCTGCTGATACCAATCCCAGCGCCTACTCTATCAGTCTGCTTATATGTTCCAACAAAATAAGGAAAATGTAAATATGATTTATAGTGTTTTGCATATACACATATGTTGTATGCATATCCGTGAGGTTGACCATTGCATGTGTAATAAGTTATATAAAAGATATTGATTCTGGAACTTTTTCTAGTTTTGTTATAAAGCTTGAGGTCTTTTAGAAGAGAAACGAGTTTATAAGAGACACATAAAAATATGGGGATAGTATTACTCATGTTCTTGTGGGGGCTACGTGCCATATGAAATGTAATATATGAACGTATAAATTAAATTGTACTCGTAATATTGTAGCAATGCATATCTGCACTATGCCTCATTGTTTAATACCTGAACCATTTTTTATGTTTTAGTTTTTGAGCAAAACAATTCCTGGATGTCTGCACATATTAGCTTGGTTGAGCCTAATAGGCGGCCGGTTTACCTTCTTCAATTTTTTGGCTAGATATGAAGTTCATATATGTGTACTAGACGGTTACTGGTAAAAAACTTATACATCATTTACTAGATAACGTTTCACGAAATTCCTTCATTGATCCACTAGACAAGGTATACAAGTTCACTTGAAAAAGAGAAGACATACAAATTCCATAGTACTAAAACGAATTTAATTTTTCTCTATAAGTTATCAACTTAAACGTTAATAATATTAATAATACAATTATAAATATTTATAATATATAAACAACAATAATAAACTTAAATGTTAATAATATAAAATATTAATATAATTATAATAATTATAATAAAACTAATATTCTAATAATCATAAAAATAAGAATAAAAAAATGCTACAAATTAATATTAAAAATTAAAAATTATAATACATATAATATAATACTAATATATAAAATAATAATAATAATGTAATATTATATAATAATAAATAATTATAATAGAAATATAAAAAGTATTATTATTACAATGAAAAAATATAAATAATATACTGAGATAATAATAATAATAATAATAAATAATAACAATTATAATAATAATATAAAATGTTAAATAATTTTTATGATTATAAAAATAATATACATAATAATATTGAACACATAATAATAATAATAATAATAATAATAAAGGACAAAATTGAAAAATAATAATACTTATAATATTAATAATAATAAAAGAAAAAATAAAATATTAAAAACATTTTTTTATAATTTTATGAAATTCCAATAAACCATAATAATAATAATAATAAATTTAAATTACTAATAATAAAGTGATGTTTTTATAATAATAATAATAATAATAATAATAATAATAATTTATTATAATATTAATAATCATAATATAATCTATTGTGGGATTTTTGGGTAATGTATATACATTCAATTGGAATATTAAACATTCCTTCCATATCTTGAAGAAATCTTGAATTTCATATTTTAAGGAATTCAATAGAAAGTTTTTAATTCGAATTCATTCTTTTTCTCAACCAAACATGGTAAAAGATAGAACTCAGATTCCAATTCTTACGAATTCTAAGGAATTCCGCGAACAAAACACCCATAAGTCAATAAATATGAGTAACTTTTTACAAACAAAAACTCCAATTAATCAACTTTTTCTGTCTTTACTGATTATATCGCATCACATGACACGTGTATTTAAAAGTTGGTTTGTGATATATTTGTCAACCTAATCTAATATTGCTCTTACAAAGTATAAATTAAAGTTAGAAATAGAATTAGATTAAAAATAATATAATTTTAATATATATTATAAGACAGTTGAACTAATGACTTATTAATCAATCAAATCGCTCAATTTTCATCAAATTGACCATCACTTATGTCATCATCTTAATATATATTATAAGACAGTTGAACTAATGATTTATTAACCAATCAAATTGCTCAATTTTATCAAATTGGCTCTCGCTTATGTCATCATTTAGATCAACTATAAATTAAAATTCTAATAATCATTATCTAAAAAATATTATTATATTAGTATTTATATTAATTTGTAGAAAGAGTCTCATTAATTTACACTTTTTTATTACTATAATTAATTTATACTTTTTAGCCCTGAATACTAACTTATACTTATTTTTATTAGCCATCAACTTGAGAAGATTTTTTAAAATTCTTTTAAAAAGAGTTACAAAAGTATTTATATTTAATTTTTAAAAATTACAATTGTCACTCAAATCAATAGTCATAATTGTTATCTACTTATCATAAGACAAGTGATTGAAAATAAATCTATTCGTGTTATGGGCTCGCATCATGATCAAATACATATATTTAAATGTCAAGTACAAGATCACAAGTATGTTTATATTTTTATTCTTAATTATCTTATATCACATTATGAGTACAATTGGTTCTAAAAATATTTATAATAAAGAAATTATGTAGCATGTGTCTTGTGGAATGATTACAACAAACAATTTTATCAATATGTCTCAGCTAATAATGACAGTGACTAACCTCTGATTATTGTACTACAACTTGCAAAGTGTAACATTTAGAACCGTATAGTTCAAAATTATAAGCTTTTATGAATTGAATGTATGCAGATATAATATTAATAATATCGTAAACTCCGTATTCAGTGTTGAACAAGGGTCTAAAATCTGGTTAAATAAAACTATAAATGTAGTACATAAATGAAATTACATTAATGGACTGGACCTCAGCCCATTAGGCATTAGCCCGTCACTTGGGTCCATCATCGTATTAATTGGCTCTAAAATAAAATAATACTCCCCTCATGCAATGTAGCTGCCTATAAATACAAACATCCCCTTCATCGATTTGTAAAAGGATATGATATTGTTACAACAAAGTTTAACCATCTACATTAATTCTTGCATAATACATTTATATACTGCGCAATAAATATTATACTTTTATTGTATATATGGTTAAAACTTGTTGGATAAATATCACTTTCCCCTTTGTTGTAAAACCGCCCAAAACTTTCGGTAATCGGATACTATTAATCAATCAATTAATTAATTCGAAAGAAAGAAAGAATGGCGGTGAAAGACGTTGGAAGAATTAGAAGAGAAAATCAAGTTGGAAATCCTTCTACGCCTACCAACCAAGTCGTTGATTCAATTTCGATGCGTTTCAAAATATTGGAAATCTTTCCTCATTAGTGCAGGAAATATTCGTCAGCCCGTATGAAGTATGGAGGAATTGGGATACCTATCCCTTCGAACCCTGCCTCATCATTCATACAACAATTAGTAATAAAGATTGACTCAATTAGGAATATTTAATTATATGTTTTACTGTTCGTTTCTGATTATTACTCGTATTTGATTTTTTAATCAATTTTATTAGATGAATGTTTTGGAGTTTTTGAGTTAAATGCAAGAATGGTCCCGTGGTTTGTCTCTTTTTGCAACGGCAGTCCCTCTTTTGATTTTTTAGCAATGGTGGTCCCTGAAGACATGTTTCGGTTGCAACGGAAGTCCCGCTCTAACGGAGCCGTTATTTAGTATCGTTAAGTTTTCTATGTAAGTAGCACGTGAGGGGTACTAATGTCCTTTCACCTACACAAACATAAGGTATTCAAAGGTATCTTATATCCGACCCTATAATATGAAAATCCAGTCTGATTTTATCTGAAAAGTCGGATATTCGAACTTCGGATATCCTAAATTTCGGATCCGGATAATGATTTTTGAAAATCTCGTGCATTCGAAAATATCCAAGAATATCCAAAAAATTTGGATATTGAAATTCACTATGCGAAAGTTCGAATATTCAAGAATATTCAGAAATTGGATAGCTGAAACTTGGATATCCCCTAAAAATTTCGGATATTCAAGATCTCGGACAAAGGAATTCAACATCCGAACATATTCAAAATTTTGGATATTCAAAGTTTTCGGATATCCGAAGTATCCGAATTTTAGAAAAAAATTAAGTATCCTAGATATTTTCATATTAAGACTAAGTTTTAGATATTTTCGTAAAGATTAGAATATTTTCGAATATTGAAAATAATCTTTTTCGATATTTTTTTGACATTTTAAGATATTTTCGGATTTAATAAAAAAAAAATTGAGATTCTTAAACTTTTTCAAAAGTCACTATCCGAATTGAAGTCTGTAATATAGGATATCCAACTTTTCGAAGAAAATCGGATCAGATTTTAGGATAACAGGTTTGCATCTGGATAGTTTTGAACATCCCTAGGTTTGTGTAGGTGGAAAAAGATAAATACCTCTCACGTGCTACTCACATGGGGACTTAACGACATTAAGTAACGAATCCGTTAGAAAGGGATTGTTGTTCCAACTGAAACATGTCTTCAGGGACCATCGTCGCTAAAAATTCAAGAGAGAGACTGCATTTGCAAAAACGGACAACTCACAAGGACCATTCTTACATTTAACTCGGAGTTTTTTTATATAGTTTCTTCGATAAAAGAATTGCGTGTTTCTGTAGGCGCGCAATTATTCTATTTTGTTATTGCTCTCTCTTTCGAATTAATAATTCTTTGTAGTTGGTTTCAATTAGTTTTTCCGCATCCATTCATTCGTTTAATTAATCTACTTGGTTTAATTTATAAATTAAGTAAGGGATTTTCTAATGACAGCCCACTAGGCTGTTTTTAAGCACTAATTACATTCCTAAAATAATGCATAATTAATTTAGATTCCCTCCGTTCTAATGATTTTGTCAAAGTAAACCACTAACAAAATATCCTATTTTAATGTACAATTTATATAGATATTTACATATATTTAATTTCGTTTTACTATGCTCCATTATTTAAAACAATCTTTCTGAGTCGAGCAACACTTAATTTACACTATGAATATATGCACTACACTTTACACTATAAATAGATGCAATCAAATTGTATGATATCTTATCATTACGCACAACACTTTACACTATAAATAGATGCAATCAAATTGTATGATATCTTATCATTACGCACAACACTTTACACTATAAATAGATGCAATCAAATTGTATGATATCTTATCATTACAACTTACAGCATAAACAAACTAAAAAGTAAATAAGTTTAACACATAAATAAACAACCAAAATATAAACGGAAATACAATGCATTATTAGAAGGTCTATGAACCAAAAAAAAAAGAAGTAAAATTTAATGGCTTAGTACTTCAAACTAAACACTGGATTTAGCCCAAGATCACTAGCCATTTCTTTTCTCTTGTTTTGTGGCTTATTTGAAGAGAGGTTTTCAACAGCAACATTATTCTCCTTGTTATCACACTTTATTTTTGTATGTCCTAGTTCCTTGCATATGGAACATCTATTACGTGGCTTATTTCCCAATTCCTTTCCACCCTTCATACGCCTCTTTTTTGGACGACCTTTTGTTGCTGATTTTGGGGGGCACAAAACGTTATACCTTTTTTCTAAATCAATTCCTTGAGCAATACTTGTTTGAGTCAATGACACATTTGGTGATAAAGGTTGCCTTGCACTGCCACTCTGAAAAGAATCTAGACTCCAACGCAAAGGGAAGTATATAGGTGGTATCTTAAAACAATCCTTGTGAAGAAGTGCCCGAAATATATGACGACAAAGTATTCCCCAAAACTCAAAATTCTTGCAACTACACAAAGTAATGTGCCCATCCCAAAATACCTGATGATTTTTATGATTTTCACCATCAAAGTATCGTATAATAAAGTCGTTACCTTCAACGCGTACAATCGAATACTGGTTCGCTCTTTGAAATTCAACTTGAAACTTATTAAAAGCAAATGGTGTAAGAATTCCATAAGCCTGTTCTTTCGACGGAGATTTTGTCTTTAAAGGAACATGTGTAAGTGTAGTTGACATTTTGTCTTTCGCCTCGCGAATTCCAATTTCTTCAACGGCTAAATCAACCTAAAAATAATAAATAAGAAAAAAAGTTATGCGGCTTAAATAGAGTATTTTATAAAGGTATAAAAATTATAAGAAGTATGATATTTTGTAAGGTATTACCTGCTTAACAAACTCTCTCAAACTTGTGCGAGAGCCCATGACTTCCTAAATTTGTATAAACCTTGCACATGATTGTTTTTTTGCAAGTTATACTTTGAAACAATTAATGGCCAACTATGCTCGAATTCTTCTATAGAAGTCATCTTATAAAGTGTATAGAAATCACCACACCAATTTTGGTACTGAGTACGGAGAAGAGCTGCAAACCAACAACTAAATTTAGTAGTGATATGCCATATACAAAAGCTGTGTTTTGTAGTTGGCATTTCAGTTGCAATTGCTTCAGTCATCCATGGATCTTGATCAGTGATGATTGTTTTTGATGGTTTTTTCATGATGGCCACAAAAGTCTGCATATCAATTCAAGAAAATGAATATGAATCATATACTACAAATAAATAAATAAGTTAGATATTTTAAAAGACATACCTTCATCAACCACGTAAATGTTTTGACAGTCTCATTACGAAGAAGTGCACTTGCAAACAGAACAGTTTTTCCATGATTATTAATCCCAACGAAAAGTGCACATGGCATGTCATACGCATTGACCTTGTAAGTGGTATTAAATACAATTACATCCCCAAATTTTTCATACCAATCGAAGCTTTGAGGATGACACCAGAATATATTTTCTAGCCTCATATCTTCATCAATGGTGTATTCATAATGAAACTTATTATTTTTTTCTTTTGAAGCTTCCATATAATTTATAAGTTCCATTGCATCATTATCTCCAAGTGCTCTTCTCACTCTAGCAAATAAATTATGGACATCTTTTTATTGAAAAGAAAGATCACCATGTTTCACTTGTTTTTGGAGTTCCATTACATTTATAATCTGTCGAACATTGAGCCCGGCCTCTTTATATAGTAAAATTTGTCGTTCATCCTCTGGAGTGATAATGCGGTTAGCAGGAAGATAACGCATTTCATCGGGTGACAATAATTCATGATTGTGATCCTTTACAAAAGTTGTAACATGCCATTCTTCTGGAAATATATCACAACTTCTTTTCAAAGTAACACACATATGAGCATTACATGCACTCACATTTTATTGAGCCCCTATTTCGTTGATTCTTAGAAATATCAACTAGTTTTAATCGCTTCTTTCCTTCACGATGACAACAAATATCACGTCTAACTGTCGTATCATTTCTTTTATGAGACCGATCTTTGCGAACTGTAAATCCATATTGTTTCGCACAATTTTCATAGAAAACAAATGCCTCTTGAAAAGTGCTAAAAGTTTGACCAATAAAAGGCTCATTATTCAATGTTTCATCAATAATATTTTCATCGTATTCATCGTCTGGAAGATTGTTCAAATCAAACATAATTCCTAAATGTGCAACAATATTATTAGAAACAATTAACAGAATAATAGTAAATATATATCAACGAGCTACCAATACTAAATAATAGTGGTGTACATTTACAATTAACAAAATCATATATATCTAATTCGTAACGTGAGTTGATCAACAAGGAACTTAAAACTCAAAAATATATAGTCCATCAAATGTATGCAAAGCTATAGATATTCAATAATCAATCAACAAAAATATATAAATAACGAATCAGTGTATATCATAATCAAACACTAACTGAAAAGCAAAAATATCAAAAGTTTAAGATATATATACTGACCGGAGGAGAGCCGGAAGAATTGTAAAGTTTGTATAGGTTTTTGTTTTAATAAATAAAGATCTAAATAATAGTTAGATGTTTGAGATAAATTAGGAATAAATATTGAATTAAAATTATTTTTATTTGACTTTAGCAAAAGAAATGGAGGGACGACAAAAAAAACTAATTGGTTGGAATCTAAATTAATTATGCATTATTTTAGGAATGTAATTAGTGCTTAAAAACAGCCTGATGGGCTGTCATTAGAAAATCCCATTAAATAATCAAGTAGACAAGGTATACAAGTTCCCTAGTTAGATGGAACATGATAGTATGAGCCTCTACAAAAGCATCTAGAACAAAGATTCCGTCATTGTTTCACACTTATAACTTACTTTGGTGAAACTCGTACGTTGCATCGGTCTATTTTATTTTTTACGTAACTCATCGTGAATGACATATAATAAAAACAATGTTATAGTAAAAAGTGTATAGTTATATATAATAAAATATATTATACTCGTCCGATATATGACGATGTCATAAATATTACCAAATGACTAATTACTTATAATTGTTATTTTATCAAATAATAAATCAAATCATATGAAAGACCACGTATATATATGGGGATGGGAATATAAGACTGTCAGGTATTTAAACTTAGGTGTGAAACACTCACATAATGTTTTTTTAATCCATAAAAATCATGGGGGCCTATGAATTTATTCATTAAATAAGAAATAATAAAATATTAGTATGTAGGGGGTTCCAAACCTAAGCTTAAATGTCAGACAACCTTATATTCCTATTTCATATATATATAAGAACATATGATTTAACAAACATAACTGTATTATTTACTCAAATTTTACAATAAGACAATATAAGTAGAATAGTTTATGAAAATGACTTATTCTATCAGCTTTAAAGTAAATTCCTATATGTAAAGTCTAACAAACATGCCAAAAAAATATATATATCTTGCATAATCAAATAAGTTGAAACTTAGATGTATACAGATTTTAAATAACCATTATTATTATCATCAAAATCTTGAGTGTCAAATTCACCAACTAATGAACCTCTGCATAGCAATTATTTAGAAGCGTATAAAGTTAACATAGTCCTTTTGTAACCAAAACTACTTTTCTGATAAGGTTTGAATGAAATTGGTTAATGGAACTTTAGATTGAAAATCTATATATTTAGCTGAAAAAACTATAAGTTGATAACTAATAAGAACACGACGACTTTAATTGAGTTATCTTTAGTCATATATTTAATATAAATATATGATAACAATATATATGAATATAATAAAATTCATATTTCAATACTACGTAAAATATATATATATATGTCCTGATTTTTTTGAAGGTTGTATTATTTTTAGTTTTTAAAAATATTTGGAGAAATAAATGATAAAATTAAATTAAATAAAAAATATGATATAAAATTAAATTAAAAAGAAAGGAAAAGGTCATGGATAGATTTGCATTGAAGATGAAACTATTATCCATAAATATGTGAAAAATATTTCGTAATTATCTTTATTTTTTATTTTATTTTTGACCACATACACACTAAAATAGTTAAAAAGAAAAAGAGAAAATGACAAATAAGAAAAATCTAATGAGACATGCAGAGACTAATGACAGTTAAGGTTCTCTTTATTATATGGAGAAAATAGATGAGTATGATAATTTGCTGTTAAGTATGATTTGAAAACCAACATTAAGTCACTATTATTCCACCTGTAATCATGAAATTACATTAACATATAGCATTTTGGTATATGATATTGAAAGATGTTGTGTAAAGGGCCACAGGTCATTAAAATGATTGTTGGGGAGTTGCAACCTTTTCTAATAGACTAATAAAATTTTGCCAACTATTTAATCATCAAAAATTAATTTTATATATATACATATACTATTTCTTGTATTAAAAAAGATAATGCTTTAATGAATCATCTAGATGATAGTAATTTAAATTTTAAAAGGGTAAATAGTTTTATTCAAATGACACATATTAACTTGTTAAAAATAATACGTGACCATTCCTACTTTTGTTGAAGGACTGATCTAAGATAAAATGGTTCTAGTATAATCTCAAAAATAATTAACAGATAGTAAATGATTTAAGATAAGATAAGAAAGTTTCTAATATAAGCTTGAAATAATTAACACATGATGACTCTTATCATTAGAAATATTGTTATCATCTGCAGACTACTATGAGAAGTCAAACAAAAATAAAGAATATATATATATATATTTAAAAAAACATAAACTTTTAACAACAAAAGTAAACGAATGAACATGAGAAATTTAAACAAATAAAAGACTATTTATTTCTTTAAAACTCAAAACCTTAACAACAATATTGTGTTGGTGCAAGTAATGGCCGTTGGACTTTATTATTCAACTAAAAGTAATTATAATTATACAATATAAAATTGATATTCATCTTACTTGCCCTGGAAAAAAAAAGCAATAGTTATTTAAAACTTAGGTAATTTTAAATGGGTTACTATTGCTTCACAAAGGATAGTCCAATTAGATCGAGAACTATTTAGGTTAGTAGATGTATCTTTGCTCCATGTTAATTTTGTAATTTTTCACTGCTAGTGTAGTGTCTTTTTAAGATTCAAGCATCTCCATATCCGTCATTAATAGTTTTGAAGTAAGATCATCATGAAGTTGGTTATACCCATGCGTTGCATGTACTAATAAAATCTATAATAGTTTTAACTAATTATAGATTAATAAGTAGTTGGAAATGAAAAACCAACATATATATTACTTTATATATTGATAAAACGTTGAATCCATTAATGTACTAATCTAAATCTGGAATATAACTATGATAGTTGCCGTTAAAAATAAAGTATGACCATTATTTTGTAGAAATCTACTAAATACTTAGGTATGATTGATAGTAAAGTTGGATCCTAAATTGCATAACACTTGTCAAATTTCCAATGATGAGAAACATGAAGTTGCAATATAGAAAAAAGTTTTATATGACAAACTAATAGTCAAATTAGCACTTTAGGATATCAATTTATATTAATATATAAGGATATAAATGTATGCATAAGGATGAGAAAAAAATATTATAACCGAATATTCTGACCGGAACCCGGACCGAACACTAAGGATTGTTACGAATTCTAATAGTACAAAGAACAAACAAAGACGGCTAATAAATAGCAACAAATGAAAATTTTTAAAAAATATCACATAAACAATCCTTTAAAAAAATTTCTAAATATATATCCAAACAAAATCTAGATAATTCATATTCCAAGATAAAGAAATAAATTTTAAAACACCAATAAAAGCCTCTTTGGTGTAAAAAAAAAATAGCGCCAAAAAGATAGTATATCAATTAAAGAGTAAAAAAATATATAGACAACCACTTTGGCCTATTAATAAATACACTAATGACCATAAATGAGGTCATGGGTTCAACTCCCCCTCCCCTTGTTTTTAAAAAGATAATGTTTGTAACATAAAAACATAGATAGATAAATGTTTTGGAGTTTTTTTTATATAGTTTCTTCAATAAAGAATTGTGTGTTTCTTTAGGGTTTATGTCGAATTAATAATTATTTGTAGTTAGTTTCAGTTAGTTTTTCTGCATCCACTAATTATTTTAACTAATCCACTGTTTATAAATTAAATTCTTACTGTCACCGTGAATTTATTTATTTTGCGACTGGGGTAATTTGTAATTCGTGGTGTGCTACAACTTTCTTATTCGTGATAATTATTATATGTTCTTTATTTTGTGGTGTGCTACAACTTTCTTATGAACAAGGTAAGAGTATGCTCTAATTCTCATAATGAATCCACAAGATGTCTAGAAAACAATTCATTCGCACTTTCAGATTCTACTTGTCCTTTATGTAGTAGAGGATGCCTTTTTACACCGGTTGTGAACCCTAGCTTTGACTTTGACTTTGACCTTGACTATTCAATGAAAGATAAAGATGATGATCATGGGGTTTCTAATTTAGGAAATAGCAACTTATGATGGGCATTCTGGTAATTTGAAGCAATGTCGTGAAAGGGTTCAAACAACCAATATCGTCAGTTCAAACCCTACACCTATGTATCCAGAGGTAAAAGCTCCAACCACTAATTCAATTGGTTAAAATTTTTTCTATTATAATATATTTTTTTCAGAAAGGCATGAACCGAATTATTTAATTAAGCTGTAAAAGGGTGTATCCAGTTAAATTTGGGAAATTCAGAGCCATAAATTTCGAAAAATTGTTGGTAAAAGATGACGATCTTTGGAAAGTTTTGCTGACTCGTACAAGTGACATACAACGTCAAATATATATATATATATATATATATATATATGAAATTTTCCCCTTGTCTTTCTTGTTGTATGTTCGTAGACTCGCGCCGCGGGAAATCCTTCTCTATACAAGTTCTCGGACGTTGAACCATTACCATGAGCTTTTACGAATGAACATAAATATGATTTTTGTAGTTTTACATATACATACGTATGTGTGTATGTATGCATATCCGGGAGGTTCACACTTGATTCTGGAACTTATGTAGTTTTGTTATAGCTTGAGGTCTTTTAGAAGAAGAGAAACGAATTTGGATTTCTTGTGCTTAATTAATAGACCGGTTAACCTTCTTCAATTCTTTGACTAGATATGAAGTATAGAACCTGTATACTAGACTAGACGGAGTCGGTACGTTACTGTTAAAAAACTTATACAACATCATTTACTAGATCGATAACGCCTCACGAAATATCTTCATTAGGGAACGGGACAACGTATACAAGTTCACTTGAAAATTAGAAGACATACAAATTTCTATATTACTGAACTTTCACCCTCAAAAGTAAAAAAACTCCTACAATATTATGATTGCTAAAACAAATAATTTCCCTCCATGACTCATAAGAATAACAAGTATGTACGCTAGTTAGACGGAACATGATAGTATTTGCCTCTACAAAAGCATCTATAAATAACCGGACAAGATTCAGTCGCTGTTCCACACTTGTAACTTATCATCACACGTTTGCAAGGAAAACAAGGTCCGCACGCATGAGAGCAATCTGGTATGCCTGACCCTGACTGAAACAGTTCTACATGTTCCCCCTCCTTCAAAAAGTCAAGAGTTCAAATAAACTTCAACTCGCATCAATGCTTCGGTGATACAATTATGATCTTAAATTCATCAGTACGTAAGAAGTGTAACGAGACGAACAAACCTTAATTGGGGAGTGCTTGAAAATTGGGTGATTAGCATGAGTAATCTTTTCTCTTTCTACTGCTACAATACACAACAGAGAACATCGAGTGATAAGCAATCTCAAGATACTAGAAAATGTACTAATTTTGAAGAATATGATAACTGTTTAATTAGCACTTACATTGATGAAGAGGAAGACTTTCACCGTGGTTAAGTATCAAGACAATGATAATGGCAACAAACCAAGTGGAATATATAAGAGAATGGACATACTTCATTCTTTAAACTACTCTTCTTGTCTTTCAATTTTTTTCGATAATTTAAGAAGAGTCGATGTGTATGATTTGAGGTTTGAAAAAGTAGTAAATGGTCAAAACATAGAAGGGGAAGTCAAAGATTTGGAAGGGGACTGAGACTTGAAAATGAATAAACACAAACATTTATAAGCAAGAAATGAGATAGATTCTTGAATTTAATGTTAGGTCTACATTTGATGCAATTCACATGATTCATGGCCGCACCATTTATGAGTTTGAAGCCTTCACATGTTACTGCGAGTTCTCCAACAAATATTGAACAGTATGTTGACCAAAATTTGAAGTTATAACTCTGGTCAAGCAACCATGTCACAAAGGCACCTATTACGATAGTGACAAACAAAATGCACACATACACTTATCGTTGTAACAAGAGAAAATTGAGTAGTCTTGACTATTTTAGCGCTAAGCGAAGGCTATGCAGGTATTCGAATTCAAAACACGAGCAATAACCAAAAACGATATACATTCTGTTCATGAAGATCCGTTTATGTAGTGAAAGATGCAGACTATAAATATGAACCAAAAGAGTGCCCTTGGCGCTTAGCCTATCATATTTAAAGTGACTCAAATATGATTGTGACCATCTCCATGCATACATTTAGCGCTAAGCACTGGTTGGTGATATTCGTAAATGAAGATACTTGCAACATTTAATGTCTGTTTGCTATCAACCATAAATACAAAAAGTTCACGTGACTGACATTTCAAATCTTTTGGTAGATAAGGTGTAATTTTAAAAGAATGCCTGACATTTCAAACAATTTATATCTATTGTTGGCACACTGTTCATTAGTCGTTATCGCTTAATGTTTTGATACATATCGATGAGTAGATAACAGTTAAAAGATCAAACATATTTAGAAACTCAGTATGCAAAATAATTCGGCTATTCATATTTCATACTGTCCATATAGGTATTAGCCTTACGATAACATGACCTTTTCTAGACTGAATGTTGTAACCGGTATTCAACGAAATCCTTCAATCTCAAAGACTCGTGCAGTTCCATCAAGGGAGACTGACACTAAGTGGCACTGATCGGATGATATGGCTAGAGACTGGATGGCATCAGTATGCCCCCTGAAGGTCTTGACACAGTCTCCAGAAAGACTATCCCATATTCTCACTTTGCCATCTACACACCCTGTGGCTACAAACCGAGTAGCACCTAGCCATGATAGACATGTCACACCTTCCTGAGATATATAGGGAAAAATGTTAACTGGTGATGCGTTCATCATCCAGGGATAATGAGTTCTAGTTTGAAATGATGAAATTTAGCAGAAAACGTACCTCATGGTCACATGTGCAACGAGCCAAAGAGTGTTGTAGATCCCAGATAATAAGTTTCTGATCCATGCTTCCTGTTGCTGCCCAAGGAGCACTGCCATTGAAATCAAAGCAAAGAGCGTCTGTTAGGCCTCTTAAATGAAAAAAGGAGTGAAAAGATTGACCTTCCTATACCTTATACAACATAGCTGCAACTAGACGTGACAGGTTGGGATGGTTGTGTAACAGATCAGAAAGAAAAAAAGTTTATGTAGGGTAGAGTTGGGTTGTTCAAGACACTTTTTGTCAGCAAAACTTGTTTAACTAGTGTGTCAAATACGATGGCAAATACTGCATATTTCCATACTAATCTGCATCCACATTTTTGAATAAACTGATTTAAGATGTTTTATTAATTATAAATACACTTCGGATAAACAATATAAGTTCCAATACTCTTGACCCGTTTGACCCATTGCATCTGTTTCCTAGATTATTACTTCCCACCTTCACGAGTTCCACCCATTAAAGACAATAATATAGCTAATAGCTTAACTATACTACTAATGAAACATTTATAAAAATAATAAGGATAATGATAATTGACAGAAAAAATACCTAGCAGAGAGCCCGATACATTCAACTGAATCTGTATGTGCGGTTAGTGAAGTGACGACCTGTTTGTATAGATAGATAATTAAAATGTGAAAACGACAGACTGCAAAAAGAGCTACATTGTTATCCAACATAACAAGTGAAGCAAAGTAAAAAGACAAAAACAATGGATGAAATTATTCAAACCTTCCCAGTTGTAATATTCACAACGTGAACAGAACCATCTTTTGAGCCAGTAAGCACAAGAGATGAGTCAGCGCTTATGGTCAAACATGTCAGCCCTTCGGAATGATAATAATGACCTTAAACAATAATCAATTCAGAACAGTTACTCTTGAGTTATACTTAACTATCGTGAACTTGTGCACATTATCTATTTCAAAATACATACCCTTTATAACATGAATGTTCTCCCCAGTTTTCGGGTTCCATATCCTCATGCTAGCATCGTCGGAACCAGTACAAATAGTTTTACCTAGATATGAAAAACAGCATTTAAATTGCTGAATCACAAGAACTTAATTTAAGAGAGTACAAGAAAATACCATCAGGAGTGAAATCTCCGCAAGTGACGCTACTGGCATGACCAGAGAATGTATTAAGATATGCGTTCTTGTCAGCATTCCACATCCAAACGGTTGAATCCTCTGAACCAGCTAGAACAAGGTGTCCTCGTGGATGCCACTTGACCCACTAAATAATCATAACAAATTAGCTCACATTATACTTTTTGAGAAGAGAAAATAAGCAGGAAAATATTGCAAATGGTTTTTACCTCAATGCCAGCTCCAGGTCCATCAAGCGTACATTTAAGATTTCCTGAAGATATGTCCCACACATGAATGATCCCATCAAAGCCTCCAGATGCAACCAATTGTCCATCGGAACTGAAGGCTACGCATGATACAGAATCTTTATGACCTGTAACAAACAATAACATGGTTATCGTTATTTCCCAAATAGTAATAATGAACACCCGGATACCATTCTTTATATAACAGCATACCTTGTAATTCAAAAGCCCAATCTCCTTGATTAATCTTCCATAAAAAACCTCTGTCATCCCCTGCACCTGTAGCCACCAATGTACTTTCATTTGGGCTGCACGCAACTGTGTATACTTCACCTATATCCAAGAAACGGAAAATGAAGTTAGCTACATCAACTTCTCCGTAAAGCTATGCATATTCAGTTATTCACCTACTGGATAGAATGCTATTTTACCTGTATGGCCAGTGAATATATGCAACGAATCATCAGCTTCATCTGAAATCGACAAAGAAAGCAATTAGGACAAACAAGTAGAGAATAAAAAGAAAGTCAAAAACATAAGAAAGTGAATGTTTATAGAGTCTTGACAGACCAAAAGTTTCGGGATCAGAATCTGCATCATCGTCTGCATCAGGAAGATCTGGAGAAACAACGGAAATAAACTTTGGATAATATGTAAATTTTTATAAAGAAGCATGTAAATTCAGGGACGAAAACTGACGTTACCTTCTTCATCTACATTGATTTCTTCAATGATGTCATCCTCATTGAGAAAAATCTCACCTTGATCTTCACCATCATTAGCAGAAGTACTCATGGTTTTCACTATCCTTTACAATCAATTAAGCAGCAAACAAGAGTTTCACACATACAATAAAACCACACTAGGTTTAAAATCGGCACCAAACAGTTCCGCTAACATATTCGCATCAATAAATTAACTTTTCGAACAAAAAACCGACAACAGGGGTGACTTTTGGTATACTAATTTTTTTTGTTGTTGCAGAGTGTAAATATCATCAAAAATATGATTTTCTTTTTTTTTCATATGAACCGGGTCTATATGTTTTGTGAACGAGGTGGCATTCGATGAGAAGAAACAAGATTATTTCATAACCTAAAACAGTATAATCAAGTTTTAAAAGCTTGCAGAAATAAATCAAACAAATTAACCCTTCAATTCATTAATAAAATTCGGAAATATATATATAAAAGTCATCTCAAAGATATAAATATAAACAGAAACAAAAATAAATAAATAAAATTACATAGGAAGTAAGTAGTAGCATTAGAAAGCAAATTATGTGTACCTTGTTGTTGTTTGCTCTTCAATATCAAGAAATAGGCACAAAAAAAAACGAAAAAAAGAAGAAAAAAAAACTTTCTTATGGGCTTTTGAAACCTTCAAAAAATACTGTTTATTCAATAGGAGCAACAGACTAAACACTCGGCGACGGTCCGGCGGCGGAAGAGAGGAAAAGGAGGAGGGGGGATGATTTTTAGTTGGTGTTTGATTCCTTAATAAATTGACATATACTTCATATGTTTCAGAAAAGTGACATGTTTAGTCCTTTGTCTAACTAAAATAGTTCATAGTTTTCCTTTATATAAAGACTTTTAGGCTATGAGAAGTGGGGGATAAAAGAGGCTCCCCACACAGGGGCGACTTCCGCTACGCGGCGGAGACTCCCTTCAAAAGTTGTCCTCCTTTCTCTTAAAGTGACGCTCCTCTTTGGGGTTGTCCCTTTATTATTATTATTATTATTTTAATCATTAAATATACCAAAAATAATAAAATAAAAAATATATATATATACATTCGACACCAACCGCCTCACCAGTCACCACGACACCACATATCAAAATATCACGGGTCTTTCTTTCTTCCTCTCCATCTCTCTATATCTATATCAATAAAACACACACTCACAATATTTATCTATCTCTCTCGATCTATCTATCTATCTTTCGATCTTAATCGATCGATCGATCTATATGTGTATACATACGTACATGTGTGTTTTGTCGGAAAATCGTCACATCTATCTATATATTTGTCGGAAAATCGCTGCCGGAAATCATATGGGGAAGAAAAATGAGCCGTTCAACGACTCCTTTTTTGGGAGAAACAAATGTTCAAGGCGATGAATATTGATCGGGGAAGCTTTTTTTGGCATTTGCCGCCCCTCGGGGCGGTGTAGAGGGCGGCGGTGCGGCGACAAAGGGCGGCGTCGGGATGTTTATCGGATCACTCCGCACAGCCTTATATCAAAACTTTTAGTGTCATATTATGCTACTGATACTTAAAACGAAAAAATCATTCCACTTAAAAATACAAAAAATTTCTTCTTTAATCGCCTTCAACGATACTTATACATATGCTTCCAGAATAACAACCCACACATACTTATGATAAACACAAGAAATTGTTGTAATATAAATCCTTCATCATTGATATATATAATTAGAGGTTCATGATTTTATCAGTTAAATCACTTAAATGATGATCCTCAAAGCTTTTTGACTAGGTCATTTGATTAGGATAATAACTCCATCGGGTTATGGGCTACACAACATTAACATAATGAACAATTACAGGGTTTTATGTAAATATTAACTAGAAACCGTTTTCACGAAATATAATACAGTATCTAGTTATAACTTTTCATATGTTATTCGAAGATCGAAATAAATGAAGCTCTTCAAATAAAGTATTATGATGTATCAATTTTAAGCATGGTCAAGCACGGATATCCGACACCAACAAAACTAAAGCCTCCGGAATGAGACTGACACCAACGAATCTTCCTGAATGGGATGATAAGAAGGAAGGGTTTTTAATTATTATCTTTGGATAATGATAATTCAACCTAATTGGTGTGCCTAAAGATATGCTTAATAGTAAGATGATGACATGTGGAAAAATCAAGGGACAAAATTAGGAAAGAGAACTAGTAGAATCCAAATGTCAAAATTTTAAGATTTTAAGTTGATTTTTAGGCATATGAGTTAGATTTATTAATCATTTTTCTATTATTTTTTTCTTCTACTACGCCTTTGTTAACCTAATCTAAGGATATTATTGTCCAATTCTACGAAATTCCCGTGTGTTAATCAAAATTTACCGTGTAAAAATTATTACCCTAATCAAATACATTAATACAGTATGTGGTAAAACCCAAATCGATAAGTGACACATTTCGTCCCCCCGCAAATAAAATCGCCCAAAATTACATCACCATCATTTATCGCCAAAAGGAAAAAAAAAAAAAAAACAAAATAAAAAAATGCTGCATCTTCGTAACTGTATCCAGCGAGAGCTATATTTAATCCGTCATTTGAAACCCCAAATTCTATACACAACATCGACAAAATCTGTATCTATAGATGAGCCATTATCTGAAACAAGAACCCAATTCGTTGACTATTTGACCAACAATCTTGGCTTCACTAAAGAATCTGCAATTTCATCAGCATCAAAGGTACGCCGTCTAAATTCCACAAATAATTGTGATTCTGTTGTTGGGATCTTAAAAAAATGCAATTTTGATAATGCCCAGATCAAAGATATTGTTTCTTGTGTGCCTAAAGTGTTGTTATATAGAGCAGATAAAACCCTAGAACCCAAGATTAGGGTTTTTCTTGACCTCGGGATATCCGGGTCTGATTTTATTAGTCTTTTGAAGCGAAACCCGAGTTTATTTGAGTTGGGTTTGCATTCTAAGATCATACCCACTATTGATTACTTAAGGGTAGTGTTGGAAAGTGATGACAAAGTTGTGGAGACTATTAATAGATCAAGATGGTTGTTTTCAACGTCTATTGCGTTAAACTCGTTTATGGCGAATGTTGATTTGTTACGAAGTTATGGGTTTTCGAATGAGCAGATTGGGAAATTTGTTCATAGGAATGCTATGCATTTTACGCAGCCTTCTAAATGGCTTACGAGTAAGTTGAATTGGATTGAGGGGAAAGTAGGCGTGTCGCGTGGCTCTAATGAGTTTTTTAGGTGTTTTCATGCAATTACTTCGAGTAGTGTTGTAGCTATGGATAAGAAGATGGATGTTTATAAGAGATTTGGGTTTTCTGATACGGAATTGTCGTTGTTGTTTAAGAACCAGCCTTATTGTTTTGCGTTGTCTGAAGATACGATTCGTGAGAAGCTGAGTTTCTATATGAATGAGCTTGGGTATACAACGTCTTACTTGGTAACTTGCCCGAGTCTTTTTTCATTGAGCTTGAAGAAACGAGTGAAACCCAGGAATGAGATAATTAAGATTTTGAAAGAGAGGATGTTGTTAGGGAGTAAGTCTCTTATCACACTCGTTACATATCCAGAGTTGAAATTTCAAGAGTTTCTACGGAGTTTTAAAGACGAGATTCCTGACTTGTGTGAAACTTATGCCAGTAGCTTGAGGTAAATTCAGACCCCGTTGTTATGTTTTTCAATTCACTGTTAGCATTATTGGGGAATTGAACCTTTTGACAATAGAAACTTCAATTAGTTGACTTGCTTATTTTGCATGATTACGTTATCCTGCTTCTAATAATTATCAAAATGTTGCATTTTTTGTACTGGTGGAATTTTTGTTAGTTATGATGAATCTTGTTTTTTACTTTTTTCATAATGAATCTTGTTTTTTGATAATTGCATTGTTATTGGTAACTGTATATCCCTCAAAACACATTTGGTAATTATCGAATAACATGTTGTATATAGACAAAATGATATCGCCAAGCTTGGAAATAGTCGATAAGGTTTCTTAATCAGTTGATTATGATGAGAAGGTCAGTGGTTTGAGACACATAAACAACTCTGGATAATAGATTGTGTGTGGTATGATGTCCCCCTCCCTGGCCGTTTGCGGATGCGGCCCACCCTTCGCAAGAAAATACTTGTTCATTGTAAAGCAGTTCAAGTATGCCAAGCGATCTAAGTAATGCACTAGTTAGTGAGATAAATATGTTTGTCGTGGGAAATCTTGAACTATCTATCTAATTGTAAATTGACTGTTCTAAATCGTTTACTCTGTAGTAGTTTCTTGTGCCTGGTTTGCACTAAAAAGGTAAATATGATTGGAAGAACGAATCAAGTTATTATTATTATGGTATGTTTTTCACATCCATATCTATAATACTAATAAAGTTTATGGTATTGTTATAGAACCAGTAGCGAACTAGAATTACTCTTTGTATTGTAAGATAATTATTGTTCTACCAACAAGCAGTTGGCCTAATGGTAAGGGAAACACTTGGTGACCTTAAGATCCCAAGTTCGATTCCCGGTTGGCACAAAAAACGATTCCTTTAAAGTACCCGTTACCAATGAAGTCTAGGCTCGGAAGTTCTAAAGACGCGGATACCGGATTAGGATGGAGGTATTGTTCAGATTAGGATAGAGGTATTGTACAGGCATCATATGGCTCATACTGGGTGAGTTGATGGGTATCCAATTGTGGTACCGGGGCTAGGGTTCCCCCAATTTACCCTTTTAAGATATTTATTGTTCTTTGTTGGGAGACTTGATAATCTAACAAACGAATGTAAGTAGTTACAAACATAGAGTCACCACAAGATGATGTAACTAGTTACTAGGATAGATGTGATAGTATAGGAGAGATAAGTCTATCGTTTTGGGCTTATTGAAACAGGCTTGGACAAGGGTGAAAAATTAATACTTTTGTAGACCATGGTCAGTGCCTCTTGGTAGCTGACAGGCTTCCTAGTTACTAGTAGTCTTCAAACCAAGCATGGAGCTGTTTCCTTTGTGGTTATGTTTTAGATTAGCGTATCCATTGAAAGACCACATTTTGGAATATGCAAGTCTAGGTTTTGATGAGAACATGCTACAAAAAAAAGTGACCATACTGGACCCAAACTTCTCTCTCATGGTTTTCGGCATACAATCCCTTTTGTCTTCCTAACCTTGGCTCATTGGCTCCTGCTGATAGACCCTTGTTTTTCTATTCAGCTCTTGCAACAACTCTAAGCACATGCCACATAGTTTACCATCAGTTCTGTGAGTTTACAGCTGTGTTCTCATACGATAATTGTATATTATTCACAGAAATTCCCCATGTCGTCAATTTTAGTTCACATTGTTTTAGTTTAGTAAACTTGGGTCTTATGAGTATGGGTTTTTAATAGGTTCTCTTTTCTGGTTCTTCTATGCAATGTCACTTGTATTCTCTTGACCATCTCATCTTGTATTGTGACTTGCGAGGAAAGAAAAGTATTGACTTTCATTTAAAAGGAACTTTGTCTGGTTTGATGGTGTTTTTCATTGTGTAGCTATTGAGTTCCATAATGTTATCAGGGTGTTTGTGTATGTTATAACGTCGAAATAAGATATAAGTTGTGATAATTTTTCGGATGATGTTTTTTTTTTTTTCCCAATCTTTGTTTTTTTTTTTAATTTATTTTCATAAAGTTGAAAAATTGCCCTGGCGAGTTCAATAAGAGATTTTGCTAGGAGAATTGAACAGAATCAACTCCTCCACTACCAAATCATATGAATACCCAAATAATGAACAAACAAAACGATAAGTATGTGTGAATCCCATAAAGTTTTCAAATGTCAATTTGATATGGACTATTATTCTATCTCAGTTTTCATTCTTGAACAAATATCCGTTCTTTTGGGTAACAATGGAATCAGTGTAAAAACTTCATAGCAACCAATTCAGACGTAATGTTAAGAAGTGTACGGTATTTTAGATTAGCTTAGTCTGCACTTGCATACATCTGAGTTATTACTTGTCTCATACTTGTCTACTCCAAAGTAAACGAAAGATGAAATATAAATCATGGATCAAGTAACCCCGCTTGGGGACTTTCTTAATAAAGAAGAAACAAGAATCTCATGTAAATACCATGCACCTTTTTTTTCTTTGTTGATTTATAGCTTATTTTGGTTGAGCTTATATTTATTGGAAAAAAGTATATTAAGACTAATAAGTCCAATAAAAAAAAATCCACATCTTTGGTTTTCAAATACAAAAATGATAATAACGAACTGTTGGCTTAAACATGCCAAGATATATTACAACGAGATTGAATGTGAAGGTAAGGAAATAATAATGATATAGTGTGTGTCTTTTTTTTGAAATGTGTTAATTATTCACGAATATTTGGAGGTTTAACTTACGTTGGTTTAATCAAGTTCGCACTAAAAAGTCTCATTGTAAAGTAAATCACCTATTTAAACCTCTATCTGAAGGAGAAAACTAATTGAAGCCCACAAACTTAAATATGTCGTCACAGCTACTTTTTTGTCTGCAACTATAATATGAAATTTTCTTTATCCGAAAATCCGCCGTAAGTTGTAAAGTTTGCGTTAATATCTCTCGATCTTGTAATTTGTAAGGGTACAGCCGTCGTTGACACTATACCATTTGGTAGTGCTTACTGCATATACGTGAATAGTTAGTTGATTAAATATTAGTTATAACTTATAAGTATTACGAGTATATTGTTTAACCAACTTCATTTAAGTAGATTGACTAGGGTATCTTCTAAATCCAATAGATGATTCCGAATGTGAGTTTTTTTTAAAGTCTCGAGTTTGAGTATCATATTGGGTTTCTCATTTTAAGGTATTTTCAATTGGTAAAAATATCATTAAAAATATTTTAATAACTAATAAGTAGATAGTCTGCTTAGGCTTTATGAATTTAAAAGAAAAAAATACTTAGTTAATAAGCTAAGTTGTTGCCACACCAAAGCTCCGTCTGCCGTTACCATCATCAAATCATGTTCCGATTCCGGCCATGTGGTTTTCGTCACTACTCTACCGCCGTTACACCAATCGCCTGCAATCGGAATTCCAATCATTTCATAGTTGATTACCTCATGAACACTTTCCTCTTCTCCAAACAAGACGCCATTTCCATGTCTTCAAAAGGTATATTTCCCCATCCCAAATCCACTGCTAAGTATGAATCAGTTGTTAATACTTTCAAGAATTACGGTTTAAACAATACCCAGATTAAAGATATCATTTTTTATGCTCCACATATCCTCACTTGCAAACCCCACAAAACCCTTCAACCAAAATTAAGGGTTTTTCAAGAACTCGGCTTATCCGGGTCGGATCTTGTTAGTCTTGTTAAAAGTAACCCGGTCATATTCAAATGTGGGTTACATACCCGGATCATTCCCGGGCTTGATCTTTTGAAAAGATTAGTGGGAGGTAGTGATGAAAATGTGATTCAAGTTGTTAAGAATTTTAGATGGTTTTATGCATCAAATTCTAGGATGAATAGACTGTCGACGAATGCATCAATACTTCGAAACGTAGGATTGTTAAATCAAATTAACCATATACATTTTGTGCTGCTTAACACCGATAAGCTTACAAGAATATCTGCAAATGTTACTTTATTGAGACGATATGGTGTACCGGATGTGAAAATTTCAAAGTTGTTGGTCCAACATCCTATGCGTATGCAGAAAGAACCGGGACTGTTTGAAAGTAAGATGGAATACGTTGAACGTAATTTGGGTATTTCTCGTCATGAACCGATGTTTATTCATGCGTTAGTTAAGGTTATGTATCGTGGTGACTCTGAAATAGAGAAGAAGAAACTAATTTTTAGGAGTTTTGGTTGGTCTGATGACGAAATAGGTGCATTGATTAGAGCTCAACCTTCTTGTTTAGATCAATCAGAAGCTTACCTTAGTGAAAAGTTGAATTTTTTCAAGAAAGATTTAAATTGTAAGCCCTTGTATCTAATGGGTTGTACGTGTTTTTGGACGTTGAGTCTAGAGAAACGACTGAAACCCAGGTATGAAGTTTATAAAATCTTGAAACAGAAGGAGCTGGTTAAAGATATACCGGCGTTTTATACAATTGTACAGTATCCAGAGTCAAAGTTTATCCGTTTCTTGAAGAAGTTTGAGAGTAAGGTGCCGAATTTATGTGAAACATATGTCAACAGTATTCAGATGTTGAAAGCCAAATGATATACGTTGATTTTTATAAGCTCTCGTGAACCCCATTTTGGGTGATTGGTTTTTTTAGTTAGATTTACGGTCAAGAACCGTATCAACTATTTATTACCTAAGAACTCTATTAGGAAGTAATGGAAGAGTTTTGTAGAACCATTAACAGATCAAGATGCTTATTTTTTACATCTGTTGGCTGTTGCTTTAAAGTTGTTTTCAGTAACATTGTTGCAGGGTTACGGTTTTCTTCAAATGTATGGATTGAGAAACTTGTTCATATGAATACTATATTAACAGATCAAGATGCATAGAAAAACTTTTTGCTATGATGTTTATTCAACTGGTTGAATGGCTTAGAAGTTCACTGAATTTTAATGATGGTAAAGTATGGATATCTGAAGTTAACTTCAAGTTGGATCTCAGCAATGGAGAAACAGATGGAAGAAGCTCACTTCAGTTCCTTTTTTTTTGATATAAAGTTAATATTCTTGCTTAATTACCAGCATGCCTTGCTGTTTAGGGTATATTAGTTTCTTGCCTCAGCCTATTCTCATTGAGTTTGAGAAACAGGTGGAATTTAGGAATGAAGTATTAACTAGCAAGGCGCTTATCACCTTTGTTAATCATGAGTCGAAGCCTTACGAATTTTGCATCGTTTTGAGGATGAGGATCCTGACTTGTATGAAACATATAGCATGAGGTGAAATCCAACTCTTTGTTTTCATGTTTTGAAAGTTGATGTTAGTGTTGGGGCATTGCCGCATTGAAGCCATTGATCATAGAACTACTTTTAATGATTGAGTTACTTTCTATATGTTATTGTGTTTTTAAAGAGAGATCAAAATGTAGCATTCATCAAATCTATGTTATTATCTCATTATTATAAAGAGCTCTCAAAATGCATATAAATATAATTCTTGTTGACTCGTTATAGATAACAAGGATATCTCTCTATATAAAATAAAAAAATTTTTTTTTTTTATCTTAGTTGGCATTTTTAAGAGTTTGTCATAATGGTTTTTATATTATTTGTCATTTTTTCATTAAATTTTTATTAAATTATTACATTTGTGTGGTCATATATTTATCCATGTCTACATTAATCTTAATCATCAATTTTAATCATTAATATAAAGTTCAATATAATTATTATTATAATTTATGATCATAATAATTATATTTACTTTGAATGGATGTTATTGTTATTGTTATTATTATCATTCTAATGATTTTTTTTCTTTTTCGAAAATAATTATAGGTTGGCAAGATTCAAGTGTATTAAAAAAAAAATTCTATTGAATTTTAGCGAAAAGTTTTGACATATGTCTAATATTTTAAAAGTCATCGGGTATCCGTTTACTAAAAAAAACTTTTTGACATATGTTGCAACAGTACACACAAGTAATTTTAGTGTCTCTGCCTATAAAAACTTTTTGACACATGGCACTGTTCTATTAGTCCACCTATACCTGTATTTTTATTTGCATTTTGCTATATCAGATTTCATTCAAGTTTTTTTTTTTTTGGTTTTCCTTGGTTTCTTTCACAATTTTTTTTCCCTTTGGTGCTCTTTTCTATTGGTTCATCTTATACCCCGCATCACTATTTAGATTTTGCCATATCGTATCCCGTTTGGAGTTTTTCTTTCTGTATTTTTATAGTTTTTTTGCTTTTGTGTTATTAAACGTGAGGCTAATGAACAGTGCCACCGCCACGTGACACTGTTCTATTGGTCCACCTACACCCCACGTTTTTACTCAAATTTTGTCATATCGGCAACCGTTCGAGTTTTTTTTCCTTTCGGTTTTCTTGGTTTCTTGCACAATTTTTTTGCTTTTATTTGTGTTCTCTTTTATTGGTTCATCTTACACCCCACAACACTATTCAGATTTTGCTATATCGTATTCCGTTTGGAGTTTTTTTCTTTCGATATTTTTCATAGTTTTTTTGCTTTTGTGTTCTCAACTAATATACTGAAAACTTTTACTCAACATTTTTTTTTTATTTCACAAACTTAAAGTGTTTATTAGATATTGCAAACTTTTTGATTCGATTTTTTTAGTTTTTACGCACAAACATTACTTATTTTCTTCAAGTTATTTCTAGGTTTTTCTTCAAGTTTAGTTTTCAAGTTATTTCTTGGTTTTTCACACTTTTATCTTTTGAATTATTAAGTTAGTTCAACACAAGTAAACTAGCATAATAAAACTGTATCAATATGATAATTGGAGCCCCGTAAAGTGGGGCCAAAACCTTATTAGGTAAGGGTAAGAGTAAATTAATTCGCACTTGTTAAAAAAAATCATTTACATTCGAAAAGACGAAAACTTTGAAAACGAAGGATTTTTAAATTTTGAAACGGCCACTTTAAAGACAAGTGACAAAAAAAAAAAGAAGAAAAAAACAAAATTGCCCATTACTGAAATTGAAGGGAAAAAAAAAAATTGTCCTTGAAAATGTATTTGGGCGTGTCCCCTTAAAATCCCAATTTCTTGTCATACCAAGCTCCGCCTACCGTTACCATCACTCACATCATGTTCAGGTTCTCCGGTTTGTTCCAATTCTGGTCGGGTGGTTTTCATCAATACTCCACCGCCGCTATAGCAATCTCCGGCAATCGGAAACCCAATAATTTCATAGTTGATTACCTCATGAACAGTTTCCTCTTCTCCAAACAAGACGCCATTTCCATCTTTTCAAGAGGTAAATTTCCCCATCCAACTGCTAACTATGAATTAGTTGTTAATACTTTCAAGATTTATGGTTTAAACAATACCCAGATCAAAGATATCATCTTTTATGCCCCAAAAATATTAACTTGCAAACCCCACAAAACCCTACATCCAAAATTAAGGGTTTTTCAAGAACTCGGTTTATCCGGGTCGGATCTTGTTAGTCTTGTTAAGTATAACCCGGAAATATTCAGATGTGGGTTACATACCCAGATCATTCCCGTGCTTGATCTTTTAAAAAAATTAGGGGGAGGTAGTGATGAGAATTTGATTCAAGTTGTTAAGAATTTTAGATGGATGTATACGGCGAAATCTTGGATAAAAAGACTTTCAACGAATGCTTCAATGCTTGAAAACCTAGGTTTGTTAAATGAGAGTAAATACATACATTTTGTGTTGTTTAACACCGATAAGCTCACAAGAATATCTGAGAATGTTACTTTATTGAGACGATATGGTGTATCGGATGTGAAAATATCAAAGTTGTTGGTTCAACATACTAAGTATATGCAGAAAGAACCGGAAGTGTTTGAAAAGAAGTTGGAATACGTTGAACATAATTTGGGTATTTCCCGTCATGAACCGATGTTTGTTCATGGGTTACTTGTGGTTATGTATCGTGGTGACTCTGAAATAGAGAAGAAGAAAGAAGTCTTTAGAAGTTTTGGTTGGTCTGATTACGAAATAGCGTCTCTGATTAGGTCTCAACCTTACTGTTTTACTAAGTCGGAAGATACAATTAAGGATAAGTTAAATGTTTTCATGAAGGAGTTAGGTTATACCCCTTCGTTTCTGATGGGTCGCTCCTGTTTTATGACATTGAGTTTAGAGAAACGGGTAAAACCAAGGTATGAGATTTATAAAATCTTGAAAGAGAAGGAGTTGTTGCATGAACCAGTGTTACTCATAACGTTGTTGCAATATGCTGAGCCACAGTTTCTTGGTTTCCTGAAGAGCTTTGAGAATCATGTACCCAATTTATGTGAAACGTACATGAATCGCGTCAAGACCAAATAATTCCATGTATTATGATTAGCAGTATTCAAGTGACTGGAGTTGGATCTGCAGCATCACATTACTTGGTTAATTGTCTGCTTTACATTGATTGACCATTGACTTAGCTAGGCGAAATGCATCATGAAAAAGATTAGTTTAGGAACAGCAATGAAGTTAAGACATTTTGTTAGCATTAACATTGAACTCTGTTTTCTTATAACTAATTTGTCACCTATTTAGAACCTGTTGTTGAGATATTGAAATCAGGGATAGATCTATTCGTCTTTTTGACACTTAGAAGCTATAACCCCTTCTCATGAAATTGCAACAATTTTCATTACTGAAAGTGGCATATTCTTTGGGAATTGTTGGCTTTTTGCCTTCTGATATCTTTTGTGTTTATTGATAAGATCAAGAATTGTTGCCTACTAATTTGCCTTAGGATATCTTTTCATTACTGAAAGTAGCATATTCTTTGCGAATCGATGGAGTTTGTCAAGACTCAAGTGTTCGTTGATATGATTACGATGTCTTGATTTAATATAAATTTATTATATGTTTGGATGTTCGTTTTAGAATAATCACCATGATCGATGTAATAAAATTTTAATATTTGATTAGATTTCCAAATAGAATAACAATTAGGTCGGATGTCATGTTGGTCGAATTGTTTTGTTCTTTGGTTCATGCTTTGGTATGGATTGTCCCCCGAAACATGGTTGGTAATACATCAAAAACACCCCGAAGTGAAAACCGGTGACTCGGCTTTCGGGGTTGGGAGCTTTTTTTCATGTCTTAGGTCACCGTGATTAGCACGAGTTTTTTTTTGCTTCTTTCATAATCTTCGCAGTTAATGTTTCGGGATGAGTCTACTTTGGGTTGCGTTATTTTAATTCTAAATTACTTGTAATTGTACTCTTAGCTCTAGCGCTTTGTTAGATGTTTTTAAAATAATATCTTTATAGTCGTTCAAAAAAAAATAATTTATACTAGTAACTAAGACAATTTGCTTGTTTGTTGTAATTTCAAGTTAACAGACAGCGATACAGTGGTTTTTAAAGGTGATGTAATATAAAAAAAAAAGAAAATTTAAATGAACTATTTTATTTGTGAAATTCTTTTAAACGTTTTTCTCATTTCTTGAACTCGAGACCTCCAGCATGTAACAATGATGCTTAATTATTGAGCTATAATGAGAATATAGAAGTTATATAATATAACCTTTAGTTAATATGAGAATTCTTTATAATGTGTTATTTAAATGATTATAAGTATGAGTGTATGACTAACACATGAATTGCGGGTACCTTTTATAAATGAACAAAAATAGGACATTTTGCAAATGAGAGTACATTTTACACCCAAACTAACATTAACATTTAACCTATTACCGTTGCTATTGTTCGCCAATTGATCCGATGTAAAACTGCTAAGTGTTTGTTTATGAAAAAAAAAAAAAAAAAGGAAAGAAAAAAAAGGGTTTGTTTAATATTGAAAACTTAACATTTAAATGCTAGTGTTTGCTCATTAATAAAAAAACAAAAAGGAACTGTTAATGTTAAAAAAAAAAAAAAGGAACTGTTAGCTTGGATGTGATATTAGACCAATGGCGGCAATAATGCATACAGATGATGGCAAATTAGCTTTGATGAAAGTGATTTTAGACTTCAGAGGGAATTAAAAATTTTTGATTAGCGCTTTTAATTAAAAAAACTGAGTTACTAGTTAGCATTACATTCAATTGAAAAATATGTGGAACTCAAACCATGTATATTTAGAATGAAAATCATGACTTTTGAATCTCTTTTTTTTTTCTCTCTTTTTTAATAATCCACTCTTAAGAATGTAAAAAATAGAATTCAAACTCTGCTAGATATCTCTAAAGTCTAATACCTTATAAATGAGCCATCAATTCATTGTAATTAGTGGTAATGAAAAGAGAGAAATTTTGGAAAGAAATAATATATGGATAATTATGATAGAGAGTAAAAGAATTAATGTAATATAAAATGTTGGTTTTAATAAGAATATTCAACATGATAAATGTTAGTCAAATGTATTAGAAAACCTTTTAAGAAATTTTTGTATTGATTTATATAGGTTTCTTTCTCATAGATTAAAGTTAATATAATGTTGAAGTGGTATAATAAAAAGTTTTTCAAATAGTTTTTTTTTTCATTGTAGAAGGTTATAAGTCGAGCACGACCTTACTTAACAATTTACATTCACTTATATTGTCACTCAAACATTGACTGATTGACTTCATTCATGTTTCGCTTCTTCCGCCGCTACGCATCCACCGCCGTCTATGAAACCTCAGGCGACCGGAAACCCATCGTCGACTACCTTCGCAATACCCTTCGATTCTCTCAAAAAGACGCCAATTCTATCTTCACAAAAGGTAACCTATCCCATCTCAGATCCTTTGCTAATTCTCAATTAGTTGTTGATACTTTCAAGACTTACGGTTTAAAGAATACCCAGATCAAAGATGTCATTTTTAATGCCCCAAAAATATTGACTTGCAAACCCGATACCATACAGCCCAAACTAATGGTTTTTCAAGAACTTGGGCTATCCGGGTCGGATCTTGTTTCGTTTATTAAACGAAACCCGGAGTTATTCGGGTATGGGTTACATACCCGAATCATACCCGGGATTGATATGCTTAAAAAGTTAATGGGTAGTGATGAAAATGTGATTCAAGTTATTAAGAAATCTAAATGGTTTTCTTGTACTAATATTGCAAGGAAAAGAATGTCGGCAAATGTTGCGATTTTGCGAAAATTTGGTTTATCTAATGAGAGGATTGTCAAGTTTGTGTTGGGGAACCCTGAAAAGGTTTTGGTAAAATCTAAGCTACTTGAATCTAAGTTGAGTTATGTTGAAGAGAAATTCAAGATATCGAGGGATATACCGACTTTTATACATGCTTTGAGTGCGGTTTTATATATTGATGATGAGGGAATGGAGAAGAAGATGCAATGCTTTAGGAGTTTTGGTTGGAGTGATTCGGATATTGCATTGTTGTTTAGGAATCAACCGTATTGTTTCAATAAATCCCAAGGTAATATTTGTGAAAGGTTGGAGTACTTCATGAAGGAACTTGGGTATACACCTTTGTATCTGATAAGTTGTAGTACTTTCTTTACGTTTAGTTTGAAGAAAAGGGTCATACCGAGGAAAATGATGTTGGATATCTTGAAAGAGAAGAATTTAGCGTGTGATAAACCGTCACTTATTACCATCATAACCTACCCTGAGCCAAAGTTTATCAAATTCTTGCGAGGTTTTGAGAATGAGATCCCACGTTTAAGTGAAATCTACGTGGATACTGTCAAGAGAGTCTCTTAGGTGTGGTTTTCGTTCAGGTTTGTGTTATTGAATCTTAAAAGAATAGGCACCTGCTGTACAACGTTTAGTCTGTAATGTTTCTTGAAAAGTGTCTAGTCTTTAAAAGAATACTTTGGATAACTAGGCTACTAGATTTTGATCTAAATGACTTTTGTAGGGAAGCCAAACAATCTTCTATGCATATGAAATGATTTTCTAATGTGAGATTTGGAAACAAGTTGTTATGTGATGCTTATATTATTAGGTTCAATTTTGTTAAGTGTTTTAGTAGTCTAGTTTCTACTTGTTTTGGTCATTTTCGTGCCATATGAGAGTTTGGTCTTGTGGCTCTCATTTATGCGGGGATGGAAAACTAGTTTTGGTTCTTCCCTTTGATTTGTAGAGAAATTAAGATTATGTCAAAGCGCATCGGCATTATCAAACAACAATCTGAAGTTGCTAATGATCAGACGACCAACATATCAAAACGATTTTGTGTAGCAACTGAGATGTAAACCATAATCTTTTTGCTGTCAGAGATCTTTTCTTGATTCTATTACTATTTTGATTGTTTAATGTAACTATGTGTTTGTAATCCATATAGTACACCATTCAGATTAGAAAACTGACAGTAGGAAGGTCATAGTTGATTATACAAGCTTAACCAAATACTTACAGTGATTTTTACTAGGAGAAATCAGACTATCAGAGTCAATTCGAAAATAAAACTGAAGTCCAGTAATGTATCCTCAAGTCTTTACTTGGACATCAGTAAACCAATGTTGTACATCACACCGGTCTTGTTGAAGGTCATATAGGTCTCTCTTTAGAATGTAACTAGATTTATGCCCCCGCAATGCGGCGGTGGTGCGGGTAGCGATGGTGGAGGTGGTGGTGGTGACGGTGATGGGGGCGACGATGGTAGTGAATGTAAAAGTAATTGATATTAAGGGTGGTATTGTAGTTATATTGGGGAATCTATACTGTAAATTATTTTATTAAGGGTATTATAGGTATATTAGACGGAGATGTTTAAATTAAGGGTTAAATGCAAATTTTGTCCCTGTGGTTATTCGAAAAACGGTTGTTTTATCCCTCTGTTACTTTTTGAGTATTTTTCCTCCCCGTGGTGCGACTTCGTCCCTGTCTCTGTTAAGTACCCCCACCTGCAAGTCACGTGAGGGGCATGTATGTCATTTAACCTATCTTCTTCTACCTTCAAAGAGGTGTATCTCTGGAGGGATGTAAATCTGTGTCTACATCTATGTTTATTCACTATATCTATATATACATACATTAAATCAAATCCACAGGGACAAAATCTAAATACATACATCTATATCTCTATCACATACACACATACATATATCTATATCACATACATACATACATACATACATACATACATACATACAAAATTTATATACATACATACATATACAATTTATATCTCTATCACATACATACATACAAAATTTATATACATACATCTATATACATACATCTATATCTATATCACATACATACATATACAAATATAGATTCATATATATACTAAACCTAATCAGAAAACCAAAATCACTAATCTCTCCCACCAAATCTCTCCCGCCGGCCACCACACTCCACATCCACTGCCGTCTCACCCCACTCAACCGCCACGCTAGGCGCTGCCGCCCCTTTCTTTCTCTCTCTTTTTAGATCTGACGGTTGGTGGTGGCTAATTTATATATTCGTTTATAGATCCATCTAGTGGTGGCCGGCTAGCTTGGGTCTTATTATCCAGAAAGTATGATGGGTTTGCGGTTTGTGGTTGGTAGTGGTCGTGGGGTTTATTTGCGATTGGGTTTGTGGTGATTGATTTGGGTTAGTTGTGATGGTGGTGATGGTGGCCGGAATTGGCAGGTCAGGTTGGTGGTGATGGTGGCCGGAGATGGCGGCCGGTGGTTATCTTTCGGTTTTAGATTCCAGATTCCAGTTTCAAATTTTAATTTCAATTTCATGTTCAGGTTTCAATTTAAACAGATTTTCTTTATATTTGTTATGATGGAAAGGCTACTAATGGAAAAACTAACTGTTAATGTTTTCATTTTTTCATCTTTATATTTTGGATTGATTTTGTTTGTTTTGTATTTTAACAATTCATGTATATTTTGGATTGATTTTGTTTGTTTTAGATTTTATCTATAGTTTGTTTAATTATTTGATATAGATACAGATGTATGGATTTATATATAGATATAGATACAGATTGGTGAAGAAGAACAAAGGCTGTAGGTGGGCGAAAAGACGAAAATACCCCTCAAGTGACTTGCACGTGGGGGGACTTAACGACAGGGACGAGTGCTTTTTGACGAAGTCCGACCACATGGATGAAAAAAAATCAAAAACCAACGGAGGGATGAAAGAGCCGTTTTCGAAAAACCACAGGGACGAAATTTGCATTTAACCCTTAAATTAATGATTAAAGGAGAAAGGTATTTTTGATTTTTTAAAGACAGAAAGTTAAAAGGAAAAAAAGGATGTTTTGTTTTTTTAGATAGTATAGATAATCGTCAATTGTTATGTATGAACACCCGGAATAATATACGGATGATGTTATTAAGAATATATATTTTCAGAGAAGAGTCTAGGATTAAACACACATCATAAGCTTATTCATAACCGATGATAAATTTAATTGAAATTTGAACACACACTTTGATTGGAGTATCCTTTAAATAGAAAGAACGAAAAAACCCTAAATCTTACTACTTCTTGTTTACACTTGTAATTGAATAAAAATCTTTTTGTTGGGTTGTTAGTATAATGGTCGGTATCTCCTAACCAAATCCCAATTGTTCTTCATTATAGATGTTAACGAAACGTAAGACTAATCAGATCTTCTCAACTAACCAAACTTTTTCTTGTCAAAAGCTGTTGAGTGCATGGTTGATTCCATTGATGGGTTTAAGTATCTTCTATACATGATTCTCGTCTCAACAAACCGCTAGTAAATTTTGTCAGTTTTATTATAAGATTAATTGCATTAGTTTTATTTTATCTGGTCTCAACCTCCATTACATAAGGTTATTTGGGTATTTCTGGGCATATCATTACATGGTTCTTTTGCCATAATAGAAACTACAGTCAAAAGGCAAATATTCCCAGACGTATATGTTGCGACCAAAAACCATCCATACTGTTACTTGTAGTGTCTACCGAGTGATGACAGCCCCCTCACTTAAAACAAATTGGATCCACCACCGCCTATATAAGTGAGTCAAAGCAGTAAACATGGTAAATGAAGCAATACATCACGAATAAGGATCCTCTAAAGTTAAGATCAACTTTAGAGGTGAAGTAAGATAATCTTTGGCCTTTGGATTGAAATCAATGGTGAAGATTCAAAAATCAAGTTTGAATTTTGACCTTTGATATCCATACATCATGTCATCATATATGTTCACATTGCACTATTGCAGCCTGTATATGTTGGACTCTTCTATTCTCTTTGTGCACAGAATTGTAAAACACTGGCATTTCTGGCTTTCTGTATAAACAAGTGGCATCCTTTGAAAACAACTAGGATTGTCCTAGAAGTCATGACTCGTGAGCGAAACAAACCCAAAAGCATACACTAAGTTATAATGACTTCTAAGATTGGATTAATAAAAGATAACTAGTTATATAGGCCAAGTTAAAGAAGATTACAATCACCCAATTACAAAACAATCATTTCTTTACGATCTTGATCACCTGGGCCCAGATAATTCGACTGCATGTAGGTTATCAGTTGAGTCAAGAATCCAATCGGAGTTAGGAAGGGGTGAAAGGTCAAGCTCATGACGTAGAACTTCCCCTTTTTGCCACTCGTCCCATCTTTCTGCCAGCCCGTCACCTTCTAACATCCTTACAACATCTGACATCTTTGGCCGGTCCATTGGTGAGCCTTGTGTACATAGTAATGCCACCTGAATTAGCTGTTCCACCTCCGTCGCTACATAATTGGTTTCCAAATCGGGGTCAACGAGCATCTCCAATTTCTTCTCTTTTAGAAGTCCTTTCACCTAAAAAAGAAAAGAATAAGAAAAATCATTATACCAATAAACGTAAATTTTCCACCAAACCTTGCTCAAGTGATTATCTAATTCCAATTCTACAAGTTACAATAATCACTTTCATAATGCATACTTGAAACCATATAAAAAAGTTATAAGAAATGCATACCCAATCAAGTAGCATAACATCATCATCATTAGCAAGTCGAGCAAGATCAAACGCCCTTTGTCCAGTAATGAGTTCCAAAAGCATGATCCCGTACCCAAACACATCAGTCTTTTCTGATGATTTTCCAGTTGAGAGATACTCGGGTGCAATATGCCCGATCGTGCCACGTACAGCGGTCGTGACATGCGTATCTTTGTAGTCCATTAGTTTAGCCAAACCGAAATCTCCAACGACAGCCTCAAACTCCTCATCCAACAAAATATTAGCAGCTTTAACATCACGATGAATGATCTTCGGATCACAATGATCATGCAAATATGACAGTCCTCTAGCCGACCCTAATGCAATCAGTTTACGAGTAGGCCAATCCAATGGCGGCTCGTTTGGTGGCCGTTCTACAAAAACACAAACAATGTAAGAACAGTGATAAATGAGTACAATGTTAACATCAATGTTATGAAGAATGATGACCTTACCTCTCAAACATGATGCAACACTTCCATTTGCCATATAGGGGTAAACAAGTAATCTTTCTGTTGGTGTCATACAAAATCCCCTTAATCGAAGAAGATTACGATGAACAGCCATACTAATCATCTCAACTTCCGTTTGAAACTGAAGCTCCCCACCGGGTGTTCGTTCTTCCTTCAGCCGTTTAACAGCAACTAATGAGCCATCGGCTAGTCGTCCTTTGTAGACTTTACCAAATCCACCCCTACCCAATATGTTTTTATTGCTGAAGCTATCTGTTGCAACTTGTAATTCTCTTAAAGAAAATCGTTTAAGCTGTCCCAAATGGACTTCCGGATCTTCTTCAGCTGCAAATAGGAACTTTTTACATCACGACCGGGACATGAAAACATTTGTTTCATCAAATGCATATGATAATAAAGCTGGCAATTTAGACCATTTTTTGCAAAATTAAATTCAGGCTTTCAGCCATGCTCTATTTGAATAGGGTAAAATCAAGAAAGTTGCCTAAAGAGAAAGCGGGTCAAATGGGTCAAAAGTAAGTGTATATATAATCCATCAAAACCTACAAAGTTAATAAGAATAGATAAATTCTTTTTAAGATGTATAACTTCATGTTAAAATATGTTTTAGATCAGCCAGATGTTTTAGATCAGCCAGGCTCAGGGTTTTACCTGGGTACATTTATCACATTTTGATCACAACTAGTAACCCAACTCGACCCACCCATTCATCACCTTAACATACACAGGGAAAACTACTAACCAGGCACATCAAAGAAAAACTCTTGAGGCTTTCGGCGTCGCCACCATGCAAATGCAATGGCAGGGGCGGCAAACAATAATGCTGCCCCAACAGCAACTCCTGCCGCTATGGCACCAGTTGCACTTTTTGTTTCTGCAACAATTGCAAATATCTCCAGCACTTTTATTAACATGAAACACTTAGTTCTTACCGGAGAATAATAAAAATAGATATATGAGGCAATTACCTGGTGGCGCAATAGGGGGTGGTTGTACAAATGGCGGAGGTGGGGAAAATGGAGGAGATCCAGGACAGGGGTGTCCAGTAACCGGGCCACAGAGACCAAGGTTATTAGCAAAACTGAGAAACATAAATTACATAAGTGGTAGTTCCTTAAAGTTGGGTTTGAGATCAATAAAGCTTCAGGAAGGCTATTTATTAAACCTGATTGGCGTAAATAGTGAGAACGAGCCACTATCTGGAACCGGTCCTGAGAGACGATTGTTTGATAGATCCCTATAAGTTTAGAAAAAAATGATTTAGTTAACAAACTTTTGGCAGCCCAAAATATCTTTGGTTACTTTGGCCCCAACTGTATGTATATAGACGTCTGTGTGTGTAGGTATTTGTTTGAGATATTAAAGAGAGAAGAGAAGAGAGACTCACAGAACTTGCAATGTCGTGATATTAGTCAATGCAATAGGAATCGGACCATTCAAGCTATTATTATTCAGCCGGCTATCCTTGCAGAAAATAGTGAAAATTATTAAAAATTGGTCAAAACTCAAGTTCATTCCAAAATTTCGTTATTAACACCAATAAAAATGCAATAAACAATGGCACACAAAAATCCCTCCACTGCATAAAATCCACACCCTTCCATTTTCCAGAAATTGTTCAAGTTACAGACACCTTTTTCCTTCTAAAATTGATTTAAAAAATAGATAACGTTGACTCATCGTTGAATGGTAGTTTAAACATTTACCAAATAGCCAAACACTTCTCTAAACCTATGTGATTAGCTGATCGTTGCGAGTTTCAAAAGAGGGTAAGTATTTTCACGTAATAAGCTAATCTTTGAAGACATTTATGATGCAAAAGACGAAAATAGTATACATACAGGAACCGCAACTTTGAGAGCTTTCCTAATGTGACTGGAATCGGACCAGAGAAACTGTTAAGATACAAATCTAAACTAACTAAATTTGTCAGGTTTCCAAGGTCACTTGGGATAGGGCCACTTAAATTATTGCTGTAAAGTTCCCTGCAGAAAACAATTATAAGAAACATCATCATTATTAGTCAATTCAAGAAAACTCAAAAATCATAAACAAGGATAAGAATACGACATCAATCATAAAAACCAAGCAATGCACTATAACAACATTATAATACATGACTTACAAGTACTGCAAATTCTTCAAAAGACCAAGCTGCGGGACTAAAGTACCAGAAAGCGCTGCATTTCCCAAATCACTGAGAAACATATGGTAATGAACTTGATTGAGGTGAAACATTGAAGCTTACAATACATTTAATGATATAAAAATATAATAATAACAAAAGGATATTAACAAAGAAACCTACACTCTAATAACACTATTATCATTATTGCAGGTAACATGAAACCATGTGCAAGGGTTAACCAAAGTAGGATCCCAACTCTGGAGCACACTATTTGGATCTTCTAAATTGGCCCTCAAACTATGCAAAGCATCACCTGCATATAGATTATTAAGATAAATGTAAACTTAACTATACTTCAACATTAAACGTCCATATATCGACGAAAAAAAGTGAACTATGGTTTCAAAATTATGTACAGAATGACAATGATATTGTTCGATAGCTTGTGACCGTGTGCATTAGTCTATATTGATTATAAAGATGACAAAAGTAAAACACCCATACGTTAAATAATGTTACAACCATTATCAGATGTTATTAATATAAAATATAATTAAAATGTTACTACCAATTTAACCATTTGAAGAAATCACATTTCATTAAAGATTATAGTAAAATCATACAATTGTGAAATAGACTAACCAACAGTAATATATAAATATATATCAAATATACCACATTGATCAAAGTTATAAATCTTGAATTGTTACTAAAAGCTAGCAACCTAAAAATACCCAATTTTAAAATCAATCTATAATTAACAAAGAACTAAACAAATAAATAAGATAGAAACCTAACTATGTAAATATCAGAAAATAAAAGGCATATATATTTATATAAATTAATAATTGAAATAAAATCTGACCTTCAACATTTGCATAAACTTGATGAACAAGAACCACCAATATCAAACACCTCCACATTTTGTATTTGCATACAAAATCTATACATACATATATATAGCTTCAAAATTCACACATTTGTAGGCCAGCATTACATGAAAAATCCAGAACTCAAAAACCCTAACTCCCTTAAAGCTTCACCATTACATAATTACAAAATGCAAACAGAAAAAAACTAAATAATTCTATGTTAAAAAAAGAAGAGGGTTTGAAAAAGAGTTGGATCTGGAAAAAAGAGTAAAAAAGGTTGGAAATTTTGATGTGGGTATTATCTTTTTTGTGTACTTTGTTGAAAAGTGGTGAACTTGGTGTGTTTTTGGGTGTACAGGGCAGCAGATGCAAAATGTGTTATGTGTGTGTGTGTGTGTCTTTTTGGGCGTGTGCCGTAGTTTTTGAGAGCTGTCTGCCCGGACCCCTGCTGCCTCCTTGGCCTGTCTGCCCGAGGTTTCTAGAGCTATACATATACAGTTTTATATACAGCTACCTATCTATCTTGTTAGGCTTAGGCACCACGTGTTTGTGTATTCAATTTGTAGTGTTGCTCGTATTAATCACACTTAAATGGTTAGATGAAACAATATGTCTATTGGTTAACCTTATGTGATTTTGTGAGTAATTCATGATACGTGGGATTTTTATCCTCAGATTTATCATTTTATTGACTTTCATTATTATGTTACAAAATCACAATTAACGGTCATGGATAACTAGGTTTGGGAAAATTTTACATTTTCCTAACTATTTATTCATTTTTAGATAGTTGGACGAATAAGGATTTTTGATATAAAATCAATGCATGTGATAAATTGAAAGTTTTCGACCTGTTAATTTGTCAAATCGAATATTAGCGGGTCATATTCAGATGTTTAGTCGAGTAAACATTGTTGAAGATTACTTCTTTTGAAATGATGTCGAGGCATATAAAGTTCATCTAACATGTTGACCTAACAATTTTTTTTGAACGGCAGAAAGATTATATATTAAACATAAACACCACTAGCAAAATGTTGTGCTAGTGAGAAAGGTACAAGTCTAGAAATGCACAAAGATTACAACAAATTAGACTCTTCTTGAGACTTTAACTGCTAAGATTGTATAATGGTTGGAAAAATCTGTCCCAACGACAAAGAAAAAGAAAAATGAGATTCAACATTATTGTAATGGATTCACATTCCATTCTTCCCAAGAAAAAGAAACAATCGAGTTGACCTAACGATTTATTTAATCTAAAAAGTGTCATGACAATTTATCAACTTTCTTGACAATCCATTTGACATGTTTAACTCAAAAATCAATACATCAACATATTGCACACACCAACATTACAACATGAATCAGTAAGTTACGACTTACGAGCTAGAGTTAACATTTTTAAACTTTAGATTTCACAAAACTTATTTTATGCAATTACAAGGTCAACAATATTTTGATGTCAAATACGAGTAATAAAATAGTAAACCACACTAACTTTCAAGAATTGGTTCAAATAATATCGTGGTCACAAACTTTTAAGTGAGTTATAAATACTACGTACCACTATAGCATTTATTATTAAGTTAAAGCATGGGCAGATATGAAATTTGTAATGTATATACCATGGAAAGAACAAACGGTTGGTCAAATATTCGGCCATGTCTAAGATGATTACGGGGTTGGACCAGTGGGCTCCTATCACTTATTAGACATAATTCACGGATGAGATAACGACTTATATGAACACTTCCATAGTTCCATACTTCCATAGATATATGCACCATTAATTGTTAGAGTAATATTTACATATTTATAATCGATTATTAACATATTTATAATCAACTATTCTTTCTACTAAAGTGGAATTTGTATTTCTTTTAACATTCAATCATAATTTAAAATTAGCGTAGCTAAGAGAATACAATTTAAAAAAAAAAATACGATCTAGAAATTAAAATTACACAATTTTGACAAATCAATTGTGAGTTTTGAGAAGATCCAAAGGAAAATTGTAGCCTTGAGTTCTTTCATAACAAATCTGAGTGAGAGGTCATTCTTAGATATGATGGAGTTGTTGCGCAATATCTATCGAAGATCCAACATTATGTGTATATGACGAGCTTGATGGAAAGATCTTGTGGAGGGTGCAATGTGAGGATTAGTATGCAAGAAGAAAATGTCCCTAATGCTAGGAGAAATTTGTTAATTCTTTTTAGCATAATATATATAAATCGTTAAATATGATATTTGTACAATTTTCGTTGTTATTTCATATTGTTATAATTTCATTTTGTAGAATTTACAAAGATATAAATGATTATTTTAATTGTAAATCTAATTAATTTATTCGAGTTCAAAACAAGCTTAACAAACTAATTTAGCACAAATAAAGTAAATTTAAATAAGTTACTTTGTAGATTTAATTATATATATTTTTTAATTATAACTAATATTATTAAAAATAGTTAACTTATGTAGAATCATAATGAATTTGTGTAAAACTGATAATGATATACAAAAGTAGAAATAAAATTACTTTAGATAGAGTGGATACCATACCTTAAAATTACCCCCAAGCTGAGTCTAAACTTGAGCATACAACTTAAAACGAGCCTAGCTCAAGCTCTTTGAAACTAAACAAAGTCAGCTCGTTTACACAATAATATAATCACAATTGCCATGTTCAGTTAGGAAAAATTGAACAGTTTTACAAGAAACTCACAAGTCAATAATTCGAGTAACAAAACAACTCACAAGTCACAATTTTACAAAACAAACTACAACACAAATCAACAATTTCACAATAATATACTATATACTGACCTTACGATGTTTCCAACTAGAAAAAAATCGTAAAAAGAAAGGAAAAAGAATGTAATAAATAATCAATTTTTGTTACTGTTAGGATAAGTCCAAAAAGAAAAAAACTGGAAATTAAAGAATGGTCCTGAAGAGATTAGGCTAAATAATTACAAACAGTTCGATCCCATGATTATATTTAACAAATTTTATTCGACCAGAGTTAGCGTATACAAGCAGACAAAATTTAACAACATCACGGGATATTAACAGTTTAATAAATAAATATTGAGTGAAACGTAACTTTTTTACATGCATTTTCTTCATTTTGTAGGCACTAGATGACTGACATGATGTACATTATTAAAAAATCTATGTCATATGATCATTTTATCTATCAAATAATAAAATATCATTATAGTGGGAGTTACGTTATATACAAATATATGTATCGCAATATATAAATATTAAATTATTTGTAGGTGTACATCTATAACTCTATCTCTACTCCTTTATAAAGCAAAAAGGCCCTTTTTATTTTTAATAATTTCCTTTTTTAAATTACCAGAATTGTCGTTGACATTTATTATAATAATGAACACTTTAAGCCCTTATCTTTTTAAATATTTCACTATCACCTTTACATCAACCTACACCATTTGAGACTTGACATTGCCACTACCAGAAATAATACTGTCACCGACAATACTAGACTGTCGTGTTCACTACCGCACTATCGCCGTTGCATTACGCCGGTACCATGCTCGTTTCACTTTAAATAAATAAACACAACGGAGCAAAGTACACGTATATAACAACAATGCGACAAACGTTTGATTACTGTGTAATGTGACCAAAAAATACAAAAATCAACCATCTATTTGTTCACAATTAGTCAAAGTCATATACTCATCTTTGTCGTCTTGAATCTTAGATTTTTCAAAAGCAATTTTTATATCCACGCACTGACTCCTCGCTCCATTTCCAATTCGTATTTCGAATGCTTTTACTTGGTAAAGGGTCTATTCATAATTAATGTAACGCATCGCATCGGATTTATTTTCATATCTTTGTTTTATATATCACATTTCGTTTGGATTTTCAACTACAAATCAGTTATTTGTTTTTTTCATATTTCTTTTCCTTTGGGGTTTTCAATTAATATATTACAACTTTTTCATGTCCATGTTTTGTAATCAATCATAAAAATAATAATAAAAACATTTATTTAGATATTTTATCTTTTAAAAGTGATGAAGCTAAAACCTCACTATCAAAATAATGATTTTCTAGAAATATATGTGTTATTACAAAGTTAAATGTTAGAGCATATTAGTACCTATGGTTTGGTTGAAATAACCGGTTTTAACTGCAAAATCGAAATTACGCCAATGATGTCCATGGTTTACAAATTTGATAACGAATTTGTAAACCATAGGTATCATTGACGTCATTTCGATCTTGTAGGTATAAAGCAGTAATTTCGGCCAAATTACATGTAACATATTAGTAATTTGGGCTAATTGATTGGAAAGTACTTCAACTTGTTCCGAATACCTTTACTGGGGTCCAAACAAAGTTCTCTATTGTGGGAAACAAAACCGACTAAAATGTCTTTTGTGGGTCCGCGATCAGGTAGCCAGTTAACTTTATTTTTAATATTGTTTTTCATTTTTTCTTTGTCTATGTGGATATTACATGTCATTAATATTACATTTATATAATACAAAATAAGATTTACATGTCATTGTAATATGTTACTACATATTGTCATTTGTCAGATTATATCTCATACATTCATACGTATCTATCTTGCATTTACCAATATATCCTTATAATCTCATACATTCATACGTATCTATCTTGCATCTACCAATATATCCTTGCATTTATCATACTTGCTTACATCTATTTTATGTATCTTTCTTCATGCCTTTCCAAAAAAAAGTTCATATATGCATACACAGTTTATCACATAAAATACAGAAGCACATAAAGTCCGATTGATCAAAATCCAAATACATTTAGTAGTGTTGGAGGCCAATCTAACAAGGTAATCCCTTTCACCCCAAAAAAATTGGTGGTGGTGGTGGCCGGTTGGTTTGGCGAAGTTGCAAGCTATATACAGATAAACACACCATTGATAAACTAACAAAGATGAAAGATATCCATACGATAATAAACCAAAATAGATCTAAAAATTGGATTGGAATCCGCTCATGAGATTTGATTGTTTGTGGGTTTTGCTAGAAACCGAAAATAACCAAGAGTCGGGGGGCTGTGGCCACATGGTGGTGACCTTCAGGTGGTGCGGCTGCAACATCACGACATGGGGGTAATGATGGTGTTTTTTATTTCTGCTTTTAAATTTATAAATGTTGTACAAGTAACTATCTTAAAACACACACACTTACGAGCAAAGAAGCCAGTCAGTGTAGTATAGTCTAGTAATAAGCTACAGGATCGTTCGCAGGGACGCTTGCACTACCTAATTTAATAATACGTGTAAATCTAGCGGTTGTGAGATTGTCACGATTTCCTATTATACTAATGCAATAAAAGTAAATAAAAACCGCAACCGCTTATTCAGTGAGAGGCTCTGTCTAAAAATAGTTTGAAAAAAAAAATAACAGTAATTAAATTAAAATACTTGTTTGGCATCTTCGATCTCATGGTACGACCAAATATTATTCTGCCTACTTGCTAGACTGTTGAAAACTTAATCACGGCTCAGATTCGCGTTAGATTCACTTTGCCTAATTACTAGTGTTGTCTTTAGACTCACACTAACCTATAAACAAATTCTCGTTAGATTCCTTGTTTAAGCATTAATGACCTAAAATTTGTGTTACTAGTTCATCTTTAAGTTACCTGGCTTTTAAGCCATGGCCAGATAGTAATTCTCTCCGGTGACCACAATGCTCATTTCCAAGTCAAAGGATCGCGTCTGACATTGTTAAACATCATGTTCTATTCATCCTAATTATTATGGTTCTGGATCCCTCGGTTACAAGCGAATCACCTTTTACATCTAGTTATAGACCGACTAGTATTTTCCATCCTAGCATATTAGTCCTAGTGTATGATCATAGACAACCATCAGAATTAAACTAGTATATTCGGATATAGAACCGATAATAATGTGAAGAACTAGGAAAACATGGATCTACGATAAACAGTAAAACACACTCCAACAGATTCTAGCAAATAAAGTAAAACAATAAACGTCTACATGATCACATTGATCAAAACAAGTATTCAGCCTACTAGCCAGACATTATTAAAGGAATAACAAAGTCTGAAAAGATGAAAGACATTGTTTACCAAACTGAAAGTAAAATAAAGAGTAGATCTAGACCGCGGATGAAGATCGGAAGGAGTTAGAAGCTCCAAAACCTTCTAGGAAACTGCAACAATGAACTAGGGTTGATAGTGGGCGGCTAGGGCTGCTGAATCGGCTCTCTCTTAGGGTTTTGAGGGTTAGTTCAGCTTAAATAGTGATTTAAGTCGGCTGCTGATTTGGGCCACCCAGCAGCGCTGGTTGGGCTTGCCAGCGGCGCTGGGACTGGGCTTGATATGGCCAGCGGCGCTGGTTGATTGGGAGCAGTGCTCGTGGCTTGCTAGCGGCGCTGGGAGTTGATGTTTCATCTGGTATTTCTTCGGTTGACACCTGAATCACCTCCTTGTGCCTTGTAACTTCATAGGCTTCCTTCTTGAGTTACTTGATGTCATTTACCCTCTCTCGCATCTTCTGTGAACCTGCATAAACATACGGTTCCATTAAGTACCAATAGTTCTGGAATATTAACTCATTTAGACATAGAAATGAAGCCTTTCGATAGAGGTTTTTATCACAATATGGATGCTCATCAGGTAGCGGTAGAGGTGTCGTCGGGGATTGGTTGTATGGTTGCCCATTGCTGCTCGGATGATGATGGAGGTTGTTTTTGTAGTGTTTTGAGGTGTACCCCGTTTTCCGACGAGGTGGCGGTGGTAAGACGATGAGGGTGGCCGGAAATAGAAAAGGGATAGAAAGGAGGAGAAGAAATAGAATTTGCAAGTGTTTAATCGATATCATACTACCATGTTTTGTCTAACATTAGGAAAGCTGTGATTATTCCATAATTGTTTTGTATTTTTTCATTAATCTAAACAAAAACTACAAACGAGTATGTATCTGTATGGGCTGACTATTTAGATTCCCCTAATTTGTTCAAGCAATTCGTAAAAAAATTGTCTGCAAATGTTATATCATATATATAAGGATATTTTATATAAATGTGTGCACATGCTTGCCATGCAAGGTATGCCTTGCTCCACATCATGCCTTAGCCGGTATAGTCCCACAATAGAAGTTTTAGCCGATTTTATTACCCACAATACATAATTTTTTTGTTTGTATCCCAATAAAGATATTTGTGACAATTTGAAGTACTTTTCAATCAAATAGTCCCAGTAATTTACTTTTAAATACATTATTAAGATTAAATAAATTTCATAGCATAAGTTTGTTTGTGTCACCATGGTTGTTCATCTCTGATGATTGTATCATAAAATATAATCATAATCATAGTTATATATCATCCTTCATGTACTTTTTTTACATCGTTATTGTGAAACTATTTTAGTCAAGTAAACCATATCAGATTGTTGCCAATTTATTGATGATACATCAAGGTGAAACAAATTCAACGCATTTACATGAATATAGATCAAATTTTAGATTATAATTTTCTATACAACTGGTCAAAACCAACAATTATTTAGAAAAGAAAAGGTAGAACAGTAATAAGGATAATAAATAATCAAGTGACTCGTGTCGTTAACAAAAGATGAAATCTAACATAATTTTATTAACGGTAGACGTATGTCTATGCAATGTGACAAAATGGTGATAGCAGTGACGGTGTGATGGTGGTGGTGGCAGTGACAGATGATAACTGAGGCGATGATGGCGACAGGGGTGATATGATTATTAATGTAAAATGTGACGGTGACAGCGAGAATGGCAGTCTCATGGTGGCGTCGACTGGTGGTGATCGCGACACTTGTTGATGACGGCGGCATCAAATAGTATGTGACATTGATGTAAAGTAATTGATGTAAATGAGTAAGTATAAATATTTTAAAAATAAACAATTGATATTGTAATCTAATCATTAAAGATACTTTACTAAAACTACATATCTAAAAAGTGTGATTTTGAATTTAGGTCAGGGTATAATCTTTATAATTAGTATAGAAATAGAAAGGTAGGTTATATAGGTAATAGATAATATAATAGGTAGGTAGAGGTAAAAAGTTAATGTCGCATCTCTTTTTTATTCTACTTTTTAATAATTTTTATTACGGTAGATTGATAGGAACCGTTTGATCTCATGTATTGAATTGGTACTCACATAACCCCCAACATGGATAGTGTCAAGGTAATTCAACCACTTAAATTCAATTATGTCTCTAGCAAAATTTAAACCGAGATTGTTCCTAGAAAATGGCAGCTGATGGCCAACTCTTCTACTCTTCTACGAAGAGTTGGTTTTTTAATAATCTTTATTAAGCACAAAAGATAAAGATTATATATATAGATAACAAGATTAACCAATACCGCAATTTAATTAAACTAATGCCATTGGATAGCGAAGTGATTTAGAGTCCGAAATTACCAAAACCTACAAGTAAACATAAAGGTTTTTTTTTATAATGGCCTACAAGAAACATCAATCATCTAATCATATAAACCCATAAGTTACATACAACTTATAATTTATTTGATTGATGAAGAAATTGGATCACTATTCTTCAAGCTAATAGATAATAATTAAAGCCATAATATTTTTTTTATATGGCTAAGTATATGCAAAGTATATGATAAAACGTATTCATGTAATTAGTAGTATATTTAAAGTTAAGTGCAATATAAAATGTCTATATATATGTATGTATTGTTATTACAAGTATTTGACATTTTAACTATTTATATATTATATATTAGATAGGATCCGTACAATGCGTCAACGGTAATGGCGACGGCGGCGGCGACGACCGGGTAGCGTAGGTAAATTTAAAAGGTAAAGCTATTGAACATAAAATTAAAAGAATAAATGTCGCTCAAATGGGCCACTAGTTTTTAAACTAGGATAGTCATAAGAAAGTTACAAGGATATAGATATTGGCTGTTAACAAGAAAGTACGAGTTGTCAATAAAGTTAAAAGTCGATATATTAAGAGCAAATTGCCGTTAAAAAAAAAAAGTAAAATGAAATCAAGATAGCTGGAAATAAATGCAAAAGCAGCATGTATTTATTTGCACATCTTCATAAGTTACATAGGTAGGTGTACTGCTCGATCGGTAGTGCTCACAGGATATATACATACATGCCCGCTCGCATATATTTATATATATAGTCTTTTTTTTTTTTAATTTCATATAAACATATATGTGTATATAGATACGTTATTTACCTACAGGACTCTATATATATATATAAAAGAAAAAGAAGTCATGAGTCATGAGCATTACCAAGTAATATAGTTTTGTTTACAAAATGATATGTGGTTGAAAAATGCCACCAAACGTTGATATAATAACAATGGGCCACTAGTTTAAAAACTAGCAACCTACGAGTACTTCAAGTGTACCCATCATTAGCGCTTCATTCTTTCTATATCTAAAATATATCTTCCTACTAGCTAGCTGATCGATCGAGAGTAGCGCTAGCTTCCAAGGTCATCAAGCAATTACGAGTAATTAATTAAATGGCTGCTCTGCTCAACCGTTTTAAACAAGTTTGGACTTCTATCGTTGTACGTAATTATCTCTTCTCTCATCACATGTACACCCAAACTAAAATTAATTTCTATCTATATATATATGTGATAGTAGTCTTGTAATATCAATAATTAAGATACAAATTGAATTGAACAACATTGACTTAATTGACGAGCATATATATATATATAAATGCAGGATGCATTTAAAGGATGTTGTAGCAAGACCAAAGAGGCGACACCCGTAGAGATTAGCACTGCTCCCGATGGTGAAGTTATCATTGCTACTCAGGAAATTACCAGCGGTGGTGGAGGCAAAACAAACGCAGATGTTCTCGATGTTGCTACTAGTATGATCACCAGCGGTGGCGGTGGCAAGACAAATTAATTAATTAGCGTCTTGTGGTGAAATCAATTGATGTTGTCAAGAACGTACATGAAGCTGGTTGATCATCTTTTATTTTGTTTGAAATGCATGTACGCGTACATACGCTTACAAAGTCGATCTATTTTATTTTTTTTTAATGTTTGTAAATGTGTTGTTGCGGTTGCTTAATTTATGTGGATTCTTTATTATACGTAGCGGATTAAAATATGTTATTTGTAGCTTGTAAAGCATTATATTATGGATTGATCTTCACAAATAAAAAAGAGTGTTTTATGTGTTGTCAATTGAGAATGTTGGTCCATATTTGGTTGATTTTACCGTATCCATTATCTAATTACTTTGACACAAGCCTGCTTACAATCACACAAGCCTAAGATTAAAAGGGGTATGGTGAGGCTATTCACCCTTGGTGAATGGAGAATATATATGGTTACATGGGTCTAGTTATTTTTTGTTTGTATATGTTAGGTGTTTCTATTTGGATTCGATGAGGATCCCTTTAATTCTCTAATTTGAAAGTTTTGATCTTTAGAATATAATCAAGATTCAAGATTTTAAGATGTTTTTCTATCTTGGAGGCAAAATACTTTTAACTTAACCTTTTAAACAACTTGAGGGGGGCTCTATCTATATTAATTGAAGATATAATGGGGTATTAAATTAAATTTGAAGATGAAAGGTTAACGTGGAAAAAAAAAGGTATAGATAAAAATGATGTTGATTTGACAAAAAAAAATTAAGATGCAAATGGTGAATGATTAAATATAGTCTAAAACCATGAATAGTAGGTACATTAAAAGGGTGAAATAAATAAAAAAGGAAGGTAAACCTTTTTAAAGGCCTAGGTGAAATCTAAAAGTGAAAAAGTGATCATGATTAGAAGTGACTTGGTAAGAAATATTAAATGTGAAGAAAATGAACGATTAAAATAGATAATTGAGTTAATTGCATAAAACGTCCTTGTGGTTTACATAGAATTGCGGTTTACATCTCTCTCAAGTTTTTTTGGAGTTTTTCAACCCTGTGCTTTTCAAAAGTTGTGGTTTACATCATTTTCACTAACGACATTACTCTCTCCCCGTTAAATCTCATCATGTGCCATGCATGCGATTGCTGTTTTGTCTTTTCACTTGAGTTAATTGCATAAAACATCTCTACGGTTTATACAAAATTGCGGTTACATCCCTTTCAAGTTTTTTTTGGAGTTTTTCATCCTTATGATTTTTCAAAATAGTGGTTTACATCCATCTCATTAGCAACTTCCTAAAACTCATTTGAATGTACATTGGCCCCATTACCCTCCCTAACATAATTAGAAGCTTCCTCAAACTTAGTTGAATGCACATCGGCCCCATTATCCTCCCCACCATCATTAACAGTTTACACATTAGCACCAAAATCATTTTGAAGCAATTCAGTGAAGAATGAATCATCAAATAAATTATCCCAATCATTTTAAGCTTTTTTACAAGTTGTCTTTGAGATTTAGCCCAACTGGACATTTAATGCCCCTTATGTCTTTCAGCCAAATGTTGGTTACGGGTTCGAAACCTTTGAAAGGCATATTGGGAAGTCATTGCCAATGAGGTGGGGCATGAGGGTTTTCTCTAACATTTAGCTGGTTTCTTCCATAACGGTAGTGAGACTTCTACCGCCAGTCATGCCCTTGGATTGACTGTGTTGGTGACGTGGTCGATCTCTACCGAAAAATGAAGAGGTATGCCGCTGAGTCCAATCACCACTGCTGTTAAAAAAAAAAGGTTTTCACAAGTTAATTGCTTTGAAATGTTCCCATGTTCTATATTCTTTTCCATCTCCTCAACATATACCTTTAGTACTTTATAAATTTTAACATATACCTTTAGGATTAACTAGATCATCGATTGGTTCTTGAATCGGGTATGAGATTGGGCGATTAGATGTTGAAGACGAAATGGCTTTTTGGGTGGAAGAGTTTTGGGGGTTTAATATATGTAAATGGGGCCAATGTACATTCAAATGAGTTTGAGGAAACTAATAATGAGAGGGATGTGAACCACAACTTTTGAAAAACCATAGGGATGAAAACTTGAAAGGGACGCAATTTTGTGTAAACCATAGGGACGTTTTATGCAATTAACTCAAAGCGAAAACACGAAACAACCCTTGCATGCATGGCATTTGATGAGATTTAATGGGCAGAGAGTGATGTCGTTAGTGAAAAGGATGTAAACCACTATTTTTGAAAACCACAGGGATGAAAACTCGAAAAAAACTTGAAAGGATATAAATTGTAATTTTGTGTAAACTATAGGGACGTTTTATGCAATTAAGTCTAGATAATTACTCTCTCCGTCCCAATTTAAATGCCCTATTTTGACTTTTGAAGTATTTCTTTCGCAACTTTGACCGTAAATTGTTTTGTGTGTGTTATACAATGATTGATGTAAAATATATGAATAGATTGAGCTTTGGATATATTTTTCATTCATATAACTTTCATTAGGTATTATGTTATACAAATAAAAATACTTATGGTCAAAATTAGAGAAGAAAAACTCAGCAAGTCAAATTTGGACTTTTAAATTGGGACGGAGAGAATATAATTTTTTTGATTTTAATAAAATAGAATAGTATCCGTACGAAACGGCAGACGATGATGTGTGGTGGTGGCGTATGGTGGTAGTTGAGGCGGTGGAGGTGGCGGTGTGCGATGGTAGTGGCGGTGACGATTGGTGGTGGCAGCGGTAGCGCCGGTGTTGACAGCGATGATTGGTGGTGGTGGCTGCAATTAGTGGTGGTAGTGGCGATGAGTAGTGTAAGTTATTTATATAATGTAGTTTGATAAATTGTTGAATGTTAAAAGTTAAAAATGTTATTAACTATATATAATATAGTAAGTATAGATAATAGTGTAAATTCAAAGAGTGTACATTGATATATGTATTAAAAAGGATATTGCATACTTTGATACGATGTTCAGTTTACCCATATATGACGTACTTTGTTTTTCTACTCAAATATATGCCAAGCATTGTAACAGTCTTACTGTTTTTTCTTTGTCCGTGTGCGATTGCAAACATTCTTCTGGCTACCTTTAAATTATATGTGAAAGACATGATTCGCAATTATATTTATTGTGATGAAAATAAGATTATTTGTCACTAAATGTTTTATTAATTAGTTTTTAAGTCAAACTAAGTTGAGAAAAAAACCAATTGAGAAAAACCAAAATCGAACTGAAAAAAATTGATTTTTGAGAATCGATTCCGGTTTTTGAAGAACCGCCGGTTTGATCTGAAAAATTGGTTCCTTACGGTAGCAAATCGGTTTGATTTCGGTTCTTGGAAAAAAAAACCAAAAAAAACTGGTCAAAAGTTAAGCAGAAACAATTTTTCATGGCGTTGAACAAAATTGATTCCGGCTCCTTGGAACGGATTCTGAAAAGAACCGGTTTTGCCCATGTCTTTGAAACATTGATGGCTTTTTGATGCCACAGAAACCCAACATAAAATATCCATATGGGCTTGAGTAAAATGAGTAATGGCCCAATAAGGTGATCAGAAAAATATACAGTCAAAACTCAAAACACATCGTCGTTTGATAGAAGGAAGGGAATCGTTGTTTTTTTTAATAACATTTTTATATATTTTACAAAATCTCAGAGAAACAAAATCTCAACTCAATGGACAATTGCTGAGGGAACAACAAGATCTGATTCTTCTACAAAATCTCATCCAGGTTTCTTTTTAATCACACACATATTTTTGTCACATGGGGATCGGAAGAGAAAAAAGAAAAATTCACGGACTTATTTTTTGTTTTATTAACTGAATCAGATCGCCTAATTTGAAGCTAGTAACAATAGTAGTATGTTTTTGATTTACAGGGGAGAAAGTAAATAATAGAGTTAGATTAGAAAGATGGGTACGCCACAAGAAAGATGGTGTGTTGTGACCGGGGGACGAGGATTCGCCGCACGTCATTTAGTCGATATGCTCATCCGTTACGAAATATATTCGGTCCGGATTGCTGATTTGGGACCTGATATTAATCTTGAACCTCATGAAGAAAAAGGAAACCTCGGGCAAGCTTTACGCTTGGGTCGTGCTCAATACGTGTCTATGGATCTTCGTGACATATCTCAAGTTAATAAAGGTTACTTATATTCATGTTTTTGATTAATTTTAATGCTACAAGTTATGTTGTTTTGTGCTAAAGTTTGTGGCTTTGGGAATTAATGATGAGCTTAGAGAATGATCAACGTATTTATGTAGTATATCGGAACGTGACAACTCTTTTTAATTTGAATGTTTTGACGTGTATCTAAGATAGTATACGATAATGTGACTGTTTGAGTTGACGTATCTAAGATTTATGTCATTGCTTTTAAAATAATGTTGTATTTTCTGTGCTTTTCCATTTGCAGCCTGTGAAGGGGCCGAAGTTGTTTTTCATATGGCTGCACCAGATTCATCCATTAATAACTATAAACTGCATTATTCAGTTAATGTGCAAGGTAAAATGAATAATAACGAGCATTATTCAGCTAATATCTGAGGTAGCAGTCTGAATTCCAATATTTGAACCTACAGGGACCAAGAATGTAATTGATGCTTGCACTACACATAATGTGAAGAGGCTTATCTATACTAGTTCTCCCAGTGTGGTTTTTGATGGGGTACATGGAATATATAATGGAGAAGAATCATTGCCATATCCTTCTAAGGTATTGTGTCCGTTGGAGTTTAATACAGTTTTAGTACAGATTTATGTATTTCAAGTATCCCCATTCTTCAGGAGACTCAAACTTCTGTAGTGATCTATTGAGTATGTGTAGATATGCAATAATATGTATTCCAATGTTTCAGCACAATGATTCATATTCTGAAACAAAGGCTGAAGGAGAGGCTCTAGTTATCAAGGCTAATGGCGTCAATGGACTCTTAACATGCTGCATCCGACCTAGCAGCATTTTTGGTCCTGGTGATAAGTTGCTCGTTCCATCTTTAGTTGCTGCAGCAAGGGCAGGAAAATCAAAGGCAAGGAATTTTTTTTTATTTGCTCTTGTGAAATCAGACAGGTTTATATAGCTAGTCAGAGAACTGGATGCTAATTTTAAGCATCATTCGCCTGTCCGTGCAATAAATGATTTTCATGACTTTTTTGATGCATGATTTTCCAGTCTTAGTTTAGTGCTGGTTTGGTTTAGAATGTGTTCGGTCTGAAACAAGACCGTACAATGAATGCAAAATGATAGTTTGATAATTCCAGTATCTATTTTAAGATTAAAAAATAAAAAGCTAGGAAAAGCCGGTTTGGTTTGGGTGTCAACTGGACCAGACTGAATCAAACTGAGAACTGTATTCTGAATCGAAATCGTTTTTTTTTCTTCTGATTTTATATAGAAGTCATATAAAATGGTGCTTTCTATTTCATTTTAGCTTTCCTTTTAGACTTGATTATAATGGACAATTTGCTTTTGAATCTTTGATTGCAGTTCATTATTGGGGATGGCACAAATATGTATGATTTCACATATGTTGAAAATGTTGCACATGCTCATGTGTGTGCTGAAAGAGCTCTAGCATCAGATGGGTCTGCGGCAAAGAGAGCTGCAGGCGAGGTAATTTTAAATATGCCCTTATCTAGTAGTTTCTTATTTTCGATGTATTCTTGTCTATCGGTTCCTTTTTAATCATACGCAAAGAGACTTGCACTACTAAGTACATCAGCTGTCTAATGAAATCCGAATTCACCATGTCTCAGTAGATGGGTCATACCCAATTCCACTAGGCATAAGGCCCTTTGATTAATCTTTGTATGATTGCATTATATCTACATATTTGTAGCAATAATTAGTGTAAACAGGTAAATGGATGAGGTTTTCCCTATTCAAATTACCCGGGGAGGGCGAGTCTTTTCACATAGATACACGCAACCCAATCGGGATATCCCCTGGCCACTTCCGAATCTTTCCGTGGTCACTCCCAAGATTTGTACCTAGCAGGGTTTGAACCCAAAACTCCTTTTAAAGAGTTCAGGATGTCAATCACTAGGTCAGGTAGTTTATAACAAATTAACAATAACTAGTGTGATTCTCACAAACTGTAGTACTGTACACTTATTATTCCTTATTTCTTGTTAGTGTTGATCACCATGATACACCCAACTTGAAGAATGAAAGTTGAATGCTAATCTTTATCTAAATGATTTGCATAAATCAGGCTAATATTTAGATAGGAACCCCCTTCAAACATCTGCATCAAATGCTCAAGTTATTTCCAGTTGGCCATCAAATGCCAGAATTTAGACTGGAATAAAAGCAAGTTACCAACAGTCAAACACTTAAAACATTTATAATGAAATGTCTGGATTTCATGTCCAAACACATACCAAATCATGCAAATAAAGTTATTTGATTGTTGTGTACTTGTGTTGTATGCTATATTTCTATTATTCTATATCCATTGACGCCCGGAGATTGTGAAAATTTGTCATATTAGTTTTGTCCCCGTTCTTTTACAGGCATATACAACGTGATTTCTACCTATAATATATGTAAAAGTTTTTATTGAGGAGAATTTTAGAGTCGTGATAGTTATTTTCTATTTGAAATATTCACTATTTCAATTTGTTTTTCCAGGCTTACTTTATTACCAATATGGAGCCGATCAAGTTTTGGGAGTTCATGTCACTTATTCTTGTTGGCCTTGGCTATGAAAGGTATTATTTTTCTTTTAGTTTTTCTGAAAGTTGTGTATGTTGCAGTAAAGATATCATTGTTCACTCGTTTAATTTTAATAAATTACTCCAGTTTTTCAATTATAATTCATCTATAGCTTGCTCCTGGGAACGAAATCACATTAGCAGCAATGTTTTCAGAACTGGACCGGATTTTGAACCGGGCTAGTGGGCGGTTCATGGTCCAACTGGTCAGACCAGACCGGAAAACCCGGCCTTAATTTTAAGTTATATATTATATACAAAATATTAAGGCATGTATATATTTGTGTATATATATATATATATGTATATATATATTCCAGTTATATTAATATTAACGAAACAATGATTTGGTTGGCTGGAAAAGCGTGTGGCCTTTGCAAACTGTGGTCGTGAGATCGAAACATTGGACTTGCTCGTTTTAATTTGTTTTTCTTTTAATAAATCCAGTTTCTAATTTATTATATATATAATAATGATTTAAGCAAACACTTTCCCTTGGTTGTAGTGGTAGAGGACCTTCCCCTTTAAGGGGAGGTCTAATTCTCATACTATTTTCCCTTTTTATTTAATTTTAACATATTTTCTTCCAGGTGAACCGGACTGCCTGGAAAAAACCAGTCTTAGCCCCGGTTTACGGTCCAACCGGCCGTCTGGCCCGGTTTTCAAAACAATGATTAGCAGCACTTTATCTTTATTTCTGATTTTATGTAGTTTGCAGGCCAAGAATCAAGATTCCTGCCTCTGTCATGATGCCTATTGCACGAGTGGTGGAGCGTATATATACCATCTTAGCTCCATACGGTATGAAGGTACCACAGTTGACACCTTCAAGAATCAGACTTCTGACTTGCACCAGAACCTTTAATTCTGCAAAAGCAAATGACCGTCTAGGCTATTTACCTATTGTGCCCCTTCAGGTTCGTTGATGCTCTATTCTTAAAGAGTTAAAGTTGGAATTGATATGCCTACCTAATGATTTTTTTTTTTAATAATAAATATGTTATTGATAAATGATAATGTTTTTATATCCATAATATATTTGAATCAGTGGTTATGACGATCTTTTTATTTTTTGGATTACTTGATGTGTATAGTGTTCTTACTGTAGTATGCTGTGTAAATTTGTATGCCTTTTTTGTTTTTTGTTTTTAGGCATTTCTGTGTTGCATTGGCTGGTAGGGAATTATATGTTAAAAGGTAGAGGTGGCAAGATGGGTGGGTTTAGGTGGAAACAGGCTGGGTTGAAGCGCTGTTTTTTTTGTTCCTTATTTTTATAAATAGTTAAAGCTGCCTTCGTCTGTTTACAAAAAGCATTTGTTTTACAATGGTAATGGAATAAAGCAATTTAGCTTCTGTGAGCATGTAAGTTACAATTGTCAACCAATCTGACCCATTTCTTTATAGCCGATATTAATATGACCCATTTGAGATATAGTACAACCCAAATCAATCTGTTCATTAATAAATGGACCGTAATTGCCAAGTGATAATTACCTCATAGATAAACTAGCTCATTAGCAGAATATATAATAGAAGCTTGTCTATTAACTTCCAATATCAGTTCAAATTTATACGAATTTTTTAATAGAACTAATTCTTTTGTTATGTTGATTTGCTTATGAGTATACCAAAGTTTGAAAATGGTCGTATATTAATATCTACAGCTGTTTATTTTCATGCACAAAACCGTGAGAATAAGAATTTGGTCAATGCAGGAAGGTCTTAAAAGGACTATCGAATCATACTCGGATCTTAGAGCCGAGCTTCTGCCACGAAAGGAAGGTCCTTCTAAAGCTGCTGTATATCTTGGAAATGGATTGGGTATGGTAGTGTGGATGTTTAATTTTTAATTTAATTTAATTTCAAATTTCAATTTGCTTTAGTTCTTTTTGAATAAGAAATATTTTCATTTTCACTGTATGTGAAGGATTATTGTGAGATAATGCTGTAACATAATTTAATGATGCTCATGAATTAAGATCATCCAAGTTTAAGTCTCTTAAGTTGGTCAAGTTGTGGGAGAGCTAATTTTGGACCCCTCAACTTAGGTTGTTGTGGACCCTTTATTATTTTCTGATTGGCTCAACATGACCAACTTTGAAGGATTTAACTTGAGAGGATTTCAAGTTGATGCTCATATATGAATTTCACGTACTCAACTTCATAATTCAATATTTTGCAGTTGCGGACATACTTCTTTGGAGAGAGAAAAGGCTTACATTCACTGCCATGCTTGCTTTCATTGTATTTTATGCCAGTTTTGTATCACATGGAAGTACCATGATAACTGCAATTTCCAAGGTCCTTATATGGGCATCAATTTTTCTATTCGTTCATGGAAAATTACCCAATCACTTGTAAGTATTACAGCCAATTAGTATTTTTGACATGCCAAAGCTTACTTAAGGAGGATTTTAACTTCATTTGTTATATGTAATTGATCTTTGAGGTTTAAGTTCATTATTAGAGTAATAATATTTGTGTAGTCGGTGGGAAAGGTTTGCCAAGTTTTGTCCAATTTCTGGTTCTCGTAGCCAAGTTTTTTTTTTCTTTCAGAAAAAACTATCGAAGTTCTATAAATTTTGATTTAAGTTATCTAATTTCCAGTTTCTATGATTATGATGGTATGATTTGGTAACCTGTTAAAACTAATAATATTACAGTTGAAGAGATGGTAATTTTTGGCCATTCTGGTGTGTGAAAACCAGTTGTGTTAAATTTTTGTATTAGTAATTTTAGAATTTTGATGGTTTTTTTCTAGCTGTTTCTGTTGTGGTCACTTAAAGCAGAAACCAAATACTACAGTGACTATACTCTAGTTTGAGATACTGAATAAAGTAAGTGCACGATAATTGTAATTGTTAGAAGCTTACTATAGTTTTTAATGGTGCAGAATGGGATATACATTTGAGAAAATTCCGGATTCAAAGTTTCAGTGTTCAGAAGAAATGACACGCAGAGCTGCATTATCCGTGGCTTCAGTGTGGAATTGTGCAGTAGATGATTTGAAATCTATTTCCAGTGGGAAAGATTGGATGCTATTTTTCAAGGTACTTTCATCGAGTATATCATTTTAGTCTGACTCATTGCATGGTTTTGCAATCATGGTTCCATAGTTCTTTCTTGACATTCTGGTGATAAATGTCTGAATTTCGTTTTCATAAACAGATCGCATTATCTCTCTTCATTGTAAGCTGGATTGGGTCAATGTCCCTGTCAAACTTTTTTGTTAAAGGTTTGTATGATTTTCCCTCCCTTATGTGTATGTTTTCTATCTTATGACTTGTCGTAAGGGGATGATATGTACACAACAATGTTTAGCTGTACAGAACAATTGTAGCTTTCACACAAATATACGTTGTGCAGTATGCTACTTGTTCCTGTTGTGTATGGCTGCTAAACGTAACTAGGTATATATCACTTACCGGTTGGAATTGCTGTGAAACATTATTGTATATATCACCTCCTGGTTGGAATTGCTATGTTTTGTATTCTTAATAAAGTCTTTATTCCAGGTTTATGTTTTTTGCCTGTTAGTAACTATTGCAATTAGGTATAACCTTGATAAACAATACTCACTTGATTATCAAACTTTATCTATATTTTTGTTTCCTCCCGATGTAGGACCAACATAGTAAGTTGAAAATTCCCTTGGTTATTATATGTATTTTTTATGCAAATATTCATAGAAGCTGGCAAAATGGATGGGTTTGGCCATGTAGGTAGTGGATCAAATGCAGTTTGAGTAAAATAGGTTAGTTTTATCAAAACTTTGATATTTTTGCAACCCTAACCAGCGTATCCATTGCTCTGGGTCCATCACGTGAAAGGTAAATCAAGCTCACCTAGTGGTCCACTTAGATGGTTGCAACCAAATACGAGTAGTTCACCTTAAGTTTCTTCTTGACTCTGGTGGGATGGAACCTGTGATATTTTCCAAACCCCCAAACACTTTTTGGTATTTTATTTTCTTTGATTAATCAATACTTCATGTATCAAAGATGATTAAAAAGTACCACGTAACCTAAATTACCTCTGGATCCATATAATAGCAGTATTTGGAAGTTGGATATGCAGTATAAGTGTTCTAAGTTTGGACTAAAGGCGGGTATACTTCACCCTAAATACGATGGTAATCTAGTTTCTAAAAAGATGATGGAGGTGTTTTGCATATTAAGAGGTGTTTTGCATATTAAATACACTTTGATGACTTCCTCCGTGTTTCACACATTGGTCCCATTCAACCCCGTATACTTAGCAGCTGGTTTTTTAAGTTTACCTATATTACCCTTTAGGGAAAAGTTTAAGTTATAGTCAACTCAATCAGGAGACCTTTGATAATATCTTTCGGGTAGTACTTGTTTCGCGTATTATCTGCAAGTTTTTCTTGGTGGCTTAATTTTTTTTGTCCAACATTGTTTAAAACAATTAGTCAGTTGGTCCCATTCAACCCCGTATACGTAGCAGCTGGTTTCTTAAGTTTACCTAGATTACCCTTTAGGGAAAAGTTTAAATTATAGTCAACTCAATTAAGAGACCTTTGGTAACATCTTTCTAGTAGTACTTGTTCGTTTTATGACTTTATCTGCAAATTTTTCTTGGTGGGTTTAAAATTTCTTGTCCATTGTTTGTGTTTCAATATGATTATTGTTGGGTCATAATATAACCTTGTTATCTTCAACGATCAACATCTCTCATGTGCTAATGTTCTTTGTTAAGTATAGATTATTAATTTGTCAACAAGGTAATATTATCTATCAACAAACAAGCTTTCCCACTATAACTCTATCAGGTTATACAGGAATTGTAACCCTTCGTAATTGGTTACTTATCCATATCGGCATATTCTATTTTGAGGTTGTTTAGAGTGATTTAGGCAAATAGTCAAACACTTTGATCTGAACCATATCCCCATATGTGAACCACATGAATGCTGGCTACATAGTTGATTTTCTATACCATGTTTCAATGCAGATTTGGATTCAAAAGTTGATTTTACCCTTCTGAATAATTGTTTTAATGTTTTCTCGTTGCAGTACTTCCCTTTAACTTCATTGTGTTTTACATCTACGATAAATATGAAGATGAAGTGGACAGGATTCTTCAAACAGTTTTCCCAATAAAACGCTTCTCAGATCCCGACTTCTTGAGATTATTGAATCCTTTCAAGCCAGTTGACAAACATGATTAGTAGATCTTCTCCAGGCACAAACGATGAGCCAATGTTTTAGTCTTTTTATATTTACTATTGTTAGTTGTATTGGTCTGATGATTTCTTGTTTTCCATACAAGACACAAGCTGAAACAGGGACTAAATTCCATACTGAACTTTAAGTTACTTTTTTTTTTTTTTTTTTTTTTTTTTTTTTTTTTATGTTTTAGTAATGCATTTTTTTTTACTTTTTTTTTTATCTTTGTTTTTGTAATAGATAAATGATATGTTTAAATACGTTCGATTTTGTTTTCAAGATTGAAGAAAAACAACTCTATTAATGAAGATCAACCATTTGATAAATGATTCCAGATGTTATATCTAGATAACATCATTTTTGTCCAATTTCCCTTAAACATACTCTCTTTATTGACAGGTTAATAAACTTTGAGTATGTTCTCATTGAAGGAAACAGATGTAATTTACACAAGAGAAGTTTATTGTAACGCCCCAACAAGGCGGAATAATAGGATATCACAAGAAAAACACAGCACGACATGAAAATTAAGTAGAGCCAACTAAATGCATAAAAGGATTGGACAACCCATATAAATCATTCAAGAAAAATGCATAGGGAGCATACCCATTAAACATTTACAAAACAATAGTTCAAAAGATGGTAAATGATCCTAAGCATAACCCATCAACGGGAATTATGAATTACGGATCCACAATATAGACCAAGTCCATCCTAGCATGCAAAACACTCAACAATTCATCCAATACGTCTTCCATTAACCTGTTCACCTGAAAAGTGTACTAAAACGTGTCAACATAAAGTTGGTGAGTTTGTAGGTTTTTGTAACAAAATCAAGTGTGTCGGGATAACAACCGTTAACAATATACGAGGATTAGAATGCCTAATCATGTCCAAGGAAACCCTAAAAGGTTTCATGTTATCACAAATCATCACAAGTCAACGTCAACGTTCAATAATCGTCCATACATATACATATTACCTTCCAATAATCGTCCATATGCGGGCTAAACAACCCGTAATCCACGGTTATGATCATGCCGGGTGTGGATCCGTCAATCCACCGTTCATGACTTGCATAATATATAAATATACATTTTTAACAAAAATATTGTTATAATGTGGCAATGATCATACCGGGTGTGGATTCGTCAATCCACCGTCCACGTCCATATATATATATATATATATATAAAATTAACATAACGTCTTATGTAGTATACAACAACGACCTTCATCACACATATACGTCCATTAACACATACCACAAGTAAACATTTAGATAACTAACGCCTCGTTCCATATCATAATCAATCGTATCAACCGACAAACATTTAACAAACGAGTACATTTTCCACCCCAAATTAAATATAACTAAACTTTCGAAATTACACACCAAATATAAACGTCCACGACCCATATATACAACCTACGATATACAAATACAAATTAAGAGTCTCACTTTGTAGTAACTATGACTTCTAATCATTAGCGACTCAAGAGACTCAAACAAGAAACCAATGGATGATCAACAAGCTCAAACGATTCCTTTGTAGACTACTCGACTCATTCATAGACTACTTTCATACTTGTAGACTATTTTTAGTTTGTGTAGACTACTTTCAGTTTGTAGACTACTTTTGGTACACAAGACGACCAATTGAGACAAAACTTAATTCTTAACAAAAGTAGAGGGCTCAAAGACCTTTTTAGAAATGTAAGGTTTGACTCTTGAAGATCTCTAATGAAAGAGTTACGACGTTTTCAAAACAGGTCTGCACACATTTCGACTAGCTGTAACCTTGTAACCAAACACACCTAATTTCGACCCAAACATCTTTTTGACCTCAAATTCGACTTGATTAGCTTCTTGACTCAAATTGGATACAAATAAATGTAATTTAGCATGAATGAAGGTGACCCATTACCCAAATTGACTCATAGTAACAATTCTTGCCCAGGAAACCATTTTGACCCATTTCACACTTGTCAAACCCTAAATCGACCTAGATTATGATTTAAAGGATTCCAAGACATAATTTAAGTAATGTTTGACATATCTATTGTGAATAAACATATCCCACTCCAAATACTTAAATCAAACATCACAACTTAGCTTAAAAATCATTTTTACCCATTTTGTAACCCTAGGAAACCCTAATGACTTCAAATTCGACCCAAGGAACTTCAAGACCCGTTTTCAAGTGTAAGTAACTAATTTTGAACATAATTAACATAACCCATCTCATAATTTCGTTCCACTTCATCCCAACAAGTCTCAATTTCGATCTTGACTCTATTACACAACCAAAACCCTAGTTTTTGACCCATTTGAGCTTTGACCCAAAATTTGACCCAAGAACTCTTATATATGATCAAAAACATAATTACAAATATAAAATGATGAATTTGGGAGAGATTTAACTTACCAAAACAACCCAAGACTTGCAAATTTGGATTTAGGGCACAAAAATGGAAGAACACTTTCTAAGCTTGGAAATTCTTAGATATTGAAGATTATTATTAGTTAGGTTACAAGATTTAGTTAGTTGAACCTTAAAAACACAAAATTATGGAGAACTTATGAAGGATTTACTGAGATTCTAGATATAGATAGAGAAGAAGAAGAAGAAAGTTATATGAGAGGATGTGTGTGAGAGGGAGAAGATAAGATTTTTGGGTGAGGGAGAAATAAGAGAGTGAGTGGGAGTGTGTGTGTGGTGAGGGACGGCCAAGGGGTCTCATATTTGAGGCCCCGCTCCGCTAATTTTGACACATAGCTAAACGTTAACCATTTAAACGCTAAAACGAACCCGTAACCAAATTTAAACTTAAAGTCACATTAAAACTCGATAAAATGCTCAAAATTCATATTAATTCATGAAAATCATCAACGTTTTAATACAAGTCAAATAAGGTCAAAAGTCACGAATGTTACATTTATCATTATCCTTTCATTAAACAACCAAGGATTAAAAAATTATGATGACGGGTTATAATCGTGGGCCTCAACAAAACCAAAAACTAGCCGTCAGACTGCATGTACTACACATTGGCGACCAAGTAAACAAGTACTGTATGTAGTACAATGCATGTATGATGCGTTAAACTACTAGGTTATAAAAGATGCACAAAACAAACGAAAATCTATGAAAATTTTTGGTGAGAAGACGCCTTCCATTTCCGGGCTGAAATCAATGTAAGAAAAGCTGGATACCCTTGGTAGATTGGTTTGATAAACTTAAGAATTTTGATCTATCTGAGGTACAGTATGTCCTTTTTCACTCATCTTTAATAAGCTAGCTATGTACTAAGAAATTTGATCATACGATTTTAGACATAGCTGTATCAATTATGCATGTTGGGGAATTATCTTAATTTTTATCCTTGAATAATATGTGAGAAAGTGATCGTTGTGCATTGATTATAAATTTGATCATACGATTATTATTTTTATTTTATTTTATTATTTTTTTTAGCAACAAGGAGTTAGTTTAGTGGCGAAGGAAATCACCTGATGACCTTTAAGGTCTCAAGTTTGATACTTCGATCTCCGCTTGACACAAAAAATAATTCCTTTAAGGTATCAGTTAGCAATGAAGTATAGACCCCCATATGTGAAATTTAAATACGCGGGTTCGATCCTTCGGGGTGCCCAGATCATGTGGGGATTAAGATGGAGCCATGGAGGTATCGTACCGGTATCATATGGCTCATACATGGTGTGTCGATAGGTATCCAATTGTGTTAAATATAAAACCGTTCTATATCTCTACAATATTATAAAGCAAATTTCATTTTCAACTTTTCAACATTTAACATTTCATCAAAATTACATTATACCAATAACCTAAATTACTCGCCACCATCATCAATCACCGCCACACGCCACCACCATCGTTGTCGCCATTACATTGTCACCACTGCCGCCACCTTCACCACCGACACTACTGCTGCACGCCACCACCACCCATCACCCATCACCGCCGTTATACCGCCGCATCACGTGAATACCAATCTCGTAATAAAAAAAAACATTAAAATCTTTGGAAGGCGGACAATATATATGGGGCGTATCCCATTTTGAGCTTTAGTCGGTTGGAATCAAGTTTCTTTAACACGTGTTTTATGTCAAATATCAATTACTGTAGATTAGAGCTCAAGCTTAAACACCATGCTCAATAATAGATAGCCGATGTCGAGCATATAAGAATTCAACTTGTTCCCCCACTGGTGTAAGTTTTTCAATCAAACATTTTATATAATTTTTTTTTTAACAACGAGTTGGTATTTAACTATTAGCATTCTAAATACCACAATGACATCCAATTGGACCGTAACGTATGTTTGAGATGTGACCCAAAACTCTCAAACACTCCCCCCACCACACACACACACAAACAGGGACAACTGTAGCTTGGGGGCAACGGGGTCAGCTGCCCCCACTCCAATTTTAATACAATGTAATTTTTCAAAATTTAAATGGTATATTTGTATTTTTTTTTTTTTTTTATAAAAGTAGGAAATAAATATAAATGTTACCTTCGTTGTCAACTTGTCATAAACTTATTATTTGGATCTCATTGGTTATCGAGGAGTAACTTTAAGATAGATCTTTTCATTAAGGTATTAAAAAACTTGAGTTGTTTTATTTTTTAATAGAAAGAATGAAGTATAGTTTAAGAAAAAAGTTTCGTTGTTTGAGTATGTAAATGTGTAGTACATTATAGTGGAACTATTTATAGAAAATGTATTTTCTTTCAAATTATTATATATATTTATCATAAACAATTAATTATAATTATCATAAAGCTAATTATATCTAAAGAAGTATATTTTTGGGTTTCTTGCATTATATGATTGAATACGCTTTCATTTAATAAGACGTGTGGTCATTATTTATTAAAAAAAAAACTAGTATTTTTAAATATGAGTGTTAGACCCGATGTAGATAACAAATTCTTTTGAGAGTCCATATTCTATTTTCGAGATAGGCCCTTTTTTGTTTTTTTTTTTAATTTTCGGATACGACTGTTATAAGTATGACAAATAACTTTTAATTTTGCCCCCTCGCAAAAAAATTTCTGGCTCCGTCTCTACATACAAAACCCCAAAACAAACAATAATGTAGAAAGTGAGATTAGATTAAAATTCGACTTGAGCTGAAGTTATTGACTTTAATCAAGCTGAAGTTCTAGAATTAAGGTCGTTGTCCATTGGACAGTAGCAGAACCAGACTAATAACGTTTCGTACTACAACTTTTTTCCACTAGGCCTATTTAACATTTCGAGACCTTTTAAGGAGATTTGGTTGTTTTTAACGTGTTTTAAGATTTTTTTAATACTTTTGGTAGTTTTTATATTTTATTTAGCTGTACAAGCACATCTTAATAAGTTTTATTGATAAGAAAATCTTTTGAAAGTTTAAAGAAATTGAAAAGTATCATATATATATATATATTGAAAAGTTATTCTGAGAACCATTTTTTTGCGAGAACCTTTGAGAACTTTTCAAATCAAGCTCAACCAATGATTATTCTTTACATAAAAATTGTTTTTTGATTGTTTTCTGAATAATTTATGTGTAATTTTGAAGCTTATAATTGTGTGGAGGCATGAATTATCATCCGTTATACAATTATGTGGATACTTGGATTCTTGATCACATGTGCATGAATATTACTATGATTATATGTGATTGACTTGCATACATGTGATCATAGCAATATTCGTGCACATGTGATCAAGAATCCAAATCTCCACATAATTATATAACGGATGATAATCCATGCTCCACACAATTATAAACTTCAAAATTATACATAAGTTATTCAGAAAATAATCAAAAAACAATTTTCATGTAAAGAACAATTACCGGTTGGGCTTGATTTGAAAAGTTCCCAAAGGTTCTCGCAAAAAAAGGTTCTCAAAATAATTTTACCATATATATATATATATTCATTTACTCCGTAGTATCAATAAAAATTACATAATTTCTCAAAAAATTTAAATTACACGGATTCAGCGGACCCGTAAATCGAGTTAGCCCAATAATACATGTGGTTTCCGTGGTTCCGACCCTACCATTGGAAACAAGCTGAGGGTATATAAAACAGGTGCTAGAATACGTGTAATGCAACTTGATTGATTCTAGCTCCTGTTTTGTTCCATTCGAAAGCAATCGTTTTTGTCATCTATTGAATCGATTATGTATTAATTAATATACATTTGTTAGTAGATAGATATATATGAGGGTGGGGTTTTCAAACTAAAGATTTAAAAAAATATCGAGTTAAATTTTATTTTTTTTTCTTTTTGAACGGTTAATTTGGGCTCAGTAGGAAAATCATGTCTCTATTTCTGAGAGCATTTGTTCACATTAGGATTTGAACCCAAAACCTCACAGTCTCAGACTTTATCATATATCAATCCATCTATTGATGATGGGTAAAGATCTGAGTTAAATGAAAATGCATGAATAGACGTTGATTTTATTACTTAAAAAAAGAGTTGAAGAAAATAATGTTTCAAGTTTCTATATTTGTAAATTATTGACAGATCGAAGCGATGGCTAATTAGCCGGCAGATTATTTTTACAGTATTAAATAAATAATTTACGTTTACAACGACCTTATACCTAATTAATAAACTAAGACAACTTTAAACCTAACTCCTCTTGAAAGTCCAAGTCTTTATAATCTCAGAACATATATTCGATCTACAAGCTATATACAAATGTTCCTATATATAAGCTTTCGGTTCCTATAATTATGTTCGATTACTTGATTAGTATGGACCAAAGGACCATAGACAAACAATATTTTCATAATGTAAGAAGTATATGAATCTTAAAGAGAAGGCAAAGATCGATGGGGGAATATATGACACCATACACGGATACACCAAATTAAAATTGTAGTGTAATAGTGAAAGTTTAGCCCGGAAACCAAACTTAAGTTCGGTTTTTTTTTGGTCATTAATATCTGAGTGTATTAAGTGGCTGCATGTATTAAAAATGTCTGTATGTATTACGTAAAATATAAATAATTGACGGTTATTTTTGTTCATAAAGTAAAAAAAAAACATTAAAATCGACCGAATGATTAAGTTTTTAACTATTAAATTTATTAATTAAAAAAGAAACAATGTCTTACTAGTTATACTAAAAACAGAATACTACGAGAACTTTACGTACGTACTACACGTGAATACTACGAGTAGTTAATTAAAGGATCCTCCCAAAGATGTGCCAAATGAGAATTGGCGCAAGGTTTTACATTATAGGGCTCAGACGCGTTTCAAAGACGGTCCACTGCAGGGCTAAACAAGAGATCAAATTAAAGTTATAAAATCAGTAGCTTGTATATATAATAAACTAAGTTATACGAGTACATTATAATATTTTAAAGCAAATTAACATTATTTGTTAAAATAAAACCAAACCTATACAAGATTTATATTTATATTGTATTTCTTTAATTTGTATGCTTATTTGATTTAATGTAATAATATTTTCTAAATAATAATATTTGTCAAATAAATTTCATATATATTATTAAATCAAAAATACGAAGTTATTGATGATGTGAAAATTATGTGGTTGTTTGTAAGAATGATAAATATATACCTTATAATTAATGGTAAAAATTGTTTGTGGGAAAGATAAAACAATATACAGAACCCAACTAGGGAATTTAGGGGAAAATCTCACAGTTTGACAAAGAAGCTCATTAGCAGCACAAGAGTAAGTAAACAAATCAGGTGTAGCGATAGGGCGGTTTACAATTTCTTCAAACAGGCTATTGCGCTCTAAGAAGTTGACATGCCATCAGATTGACTGTGCTGGTGACGTGGTCGATCTCTACCGGACGATGAAGAGGGAATGTCACTGAGTTCAATCACCACTGCTGTTCAAAAAATAAAAAATAACACAAAACATCATTAAAACAAAAATTAATTTTTTTTCCCATTCTTATCCATTCTTTTCAATTTGTAGACAATGGAGAGAATCTAAACCTTTCCCACTATTTCATTCTTGATTCTATTCTCTGATTCAACCAAACAAGAGAAGTCATTCTCATTCTCTTTCACTTTTTTCATTCTCATTCCCTTTCATCTCTTTTCGCCAGGGTTGGTGTTTGTTTAGGTAGTAGAGAAAAACAAATGTGATGAAATTGAATTATAAAATTATTTGACAACTCATAGTTAGAATGATCGATGTCGTATACACTTTCATAAATTGATTAAAAAGACATAAATTTTATTATACTGAATATAATAAATTTTTAAGTAAGACTATGTAGAAAAAGTCAAAAGTTGAGAATTCCTCATCATGCATAACATGTGGATTTGCTTATGATTTTATTGGTTTAGATATTAAAAGAAGGAAAAGGTATAAATTCATTATACAAAGTCAAATTAAAGTTCATAAAAAAAGTTCAACTTGAAGACAATTGTCACGAAATTAATAAATTCTTAAACAAAACTAACAACTCCAAATCAAGCTAAAGACACGGCGGCCAACTTTCTTTCCTTTTTATTAATCGACTGATTAAGATTTCACGATCAATCGAACTAGTTTATCAAGAGATCGATGAATGCAAAGTACGTAATTAATACCAGGGAAAAAAAAAAAAGGAAAAATCAAAACGAAAACGATACTTTTTATTTTTAAAGAACGTGTAGTGCGCCACAATTATATATAACAAACCAATGAGGTAATGCATATCGGTGGCAACCAACATTCTATTGAATCAAAATTCTATACCTACTAAAAAAAGTCTATATTTGAAATATAATAAAGAGGCGGCTATATATGTTTGCTCCCTCTACCAACCTTAACAAGTTAATATATTAATATTACAATCTTAAGAAATTAATTACTAATATTGGTTAGGGCATGATCAATATATATTCATATGAATGTGTAGATTTAGATTTTAAGGTTTCGTTAATTAGATCGAAATAAACTATACACTGATTTCTTTCACCAGGCTATCGAATAAGTGAACGAGTTAAACGTCATTAATGTCAATTGTACACGTACTTCATCAATAATGAAATGACAAACAAAACAATGTCAACCTCCAAAATTGCAAGTTCACCTATAAATATTAGAGGCAAACAACGATGGTGGAAAAACTTTGAAACGGTTGGTGAAGAATTAGTGACGATGGAACTAAATTCAAAAAAATCACAATTCTTTTGTAATTTTGTTGCGGAGAATGGTATTCCTCGGAACTTCTCTTCATCAGTAAGGACTCTTGAACAAAATGAGTCATTGAGAGAAAAAACCGCAATCTGATTATGGAAACGCACATATGCTCTATGAAGGATGCCTTACAAATAATATAGCATTTGTCTACATACATTTTTAGTTAACGTGAATACAATAAAAAATTTGTAATGCTTTTATATGTGTACAATAATAAAAAGTGTAAATTTTTAAAATTCCTCAATTTTAAGTGTGGATTAATTATTACACACTTTTAGTTCGTATATTTTTATAAACATAAAAGCGTGACAAAATTTTTAAACAAATGCAACATTATTTTTTATTAATGTAAACTTGCTATTTTATGTTCAACGTGCTACACTCAAGATCGTAAAATTGCATATGAAATCTTAAGGGTGTAGAAAACAATATAGCACTTATTTTCATGTCTTATGAGTTTGGACGTTTCAATTTTCACTATTTGTAGTATTTGTGAAACTTTGTTAATTTAGCGATCTTAAGTAATTTCGATTGTAGTAGTGATTTATAAGCTAGAGTACGTTGTTGTAAACTTATTGATCGTACGTTGTTGTAAAAGTTAATTCCTATGTACTATCCTCTAATTAACTATTACATTAACAGGCTAGGTCAATAATAATGAATAAACAGTTGGATAAATGATCTAGCTTTACACGAAACAATATACTCGAATATTTTATTCCATTCCATATATACATACGGACGTAGTATAGACACATGGGTCAACCCGCCATATAGACTTTTGAAATATTTATACACGCACCAAATAGCTCATCACATCCTCCATGTCTCTTTAATCAGTACTATATATATACATGATCTCGATCAATGCATGCAAAACATATATAACTACATTCTTAATTAATACTAACACTACGTACGTACTGAATTAATTAAACGATCGATCGATGAAGATTATAAGCAGCAGCAGCTTCCAATTAGCTTATTTAGGGATTCTTCTTGTCATACTTTTATTCATCAATATCCACTCGTTGCAAGCTGCCACTCTTCAATATACTTTCGTTGTAAGCTTGATTTACATCCACGTTGACTTTATATATATTTATTTGATCTTAATTTGAACACTTAATTGATCAGATAAATTCTTATCGGTCGATCGTTTCTCATTTTATCACTTTTATATATATATATATATTAAATAAATAATGTTTTCAAATCACTTTTGTATAGGAAAAGAATGATATATAGAAGAGAAATGAAATGAAATGGTAATTATACTTAAATTTGTTTTCATTTTCAATCATCCAAAAGAAAAAAAAAAAAAAAAACTCAGTAGAAAGCAAGCCTAGCTTCAAAGCAAATTAATCGCGTTAAGTTTCCCATTGCATACTTTTCCTTGTTTGAAAAAAAATAAGAGTTATAAAAAATAAACTATATATGTGCTCTCTTTCCTTTCATTATTAATTCTTCAATTCTCTTCTACGTATATATATATATGTGGTAAATTATACAATACGTATTAATTGTCTACTTATGATGGATCAAACCGATTAGGGTTCATATTCTAATTATCTACCGTTAATATATATATACACTATAGTACTAATTATGATCATCATCAGGTTGACGAAACCAACTACACGAGGTTATGCAACACCAAGAGCCTTATAACCGTGAACGGGCTCTTCCCAGGGCCAACCATTACAGCTCGTAGAGGTGACACCGTCATCGTTGATGTTATCAACAGGGCTGAACACAATATCACAATTCATTGGTGCGCATAAATACATATACATCGTATAATTAATTTCATTCTTTAGATATGTTGATATAATGTATATATATATATGTATGTATGTATAGGCATGGAGTGAAACAACCAAGGTATCCATGGTCTGATGGACCGGAGTTTGTAACACAATGCCCGATCCAACCAGGGGGTAACTTTAGCCAACGGGTTTTTCTCTCTGACGAAGAAGGCACGTTGTGGTGGCACGCACACAGTGATTGGTCGCGTGCCACTGTTCATGGCTTGTTTGTCATCCTACCCAGGCTTGGAACGACTTACCCTTTTCGCCAACCTGATGCAGAAGTCCCCGTTGTTATAGGTTTATTTTTAGTCACTCGCAATCTCTTTTCATTTCTATATATAAATTAGTTACCATATATATACATATATGTAATTCTAGTTAATAAGTAAAGTAAATCGATCATTTTAATTTTCGATTTATAAAAATACAGAAGTTTAAACTAGCTAGCTAGACACAGATCGATATAATTCCATTAAAATTCACTGCTAAACAAAGCCTTAAAGGCTTTCGTTAAGGTGCATTAATTAGTTCTACACTTACCATAAAATTCAAGGGACCGACATTTAATATGGAAATGTATAACCTTTTTATGCACGTTAAGAGAAGCCCTAAAGGCTTCCTTTAACATTTTCCTTATTTTTAACTTTAATATATTTTCGATCCAAAACCTCTATAATCTGATCAATCAATTGAGGATAAATGTAATATAAATAAAATTACTTTAATAAATATACTGAGGCGTTGTTGTCGTTATTATTTGTATATTGTGTGTACTTATATACACAATGAATGAATTAATTTTTCAACAAAAAATGTTTATATTTTTCTACCATTAATTACAATTTTTTTTTAAGAGATCGATACAAGTTGAAGTAGTACATTTAATAAGTTTCGTTTCATATGTATATAAGACAATAAGACATGCATAAATTGTTCATTAATTTTCATATAAAATACTCACATTCTATTAATTATTAATCATTATATATTATATGAGAATTGATAATAATACCAAATTATTTAATTATTTTACCACATTTATATATGCAGTTAATATGTGTACAGTCTGCAATGATACTTGTACATGGTAGTAAGAAAATAATAAAAAAGTGATACAAATATCATCTCCTATATATATTATATTGTTCAAAACATTCTAACTACTGCTTTTCTTTAATAGAAACTAATCAAATATATGTCGGACCAGAGTGGCCGGAATGATATGATTATACCTTCCTTAATAGTATTATTATATTAATACGTGCAGAGGACGTTTATATTTATATATATACTTTGATTGGATCCCACGTCTAGAACGTCTTTGATTTATTTGTTTTTAAAGAAAATCTAGCTAGCTAGATCAAGTGCATTATTATTATTATTATTATTATTATTATTATTATTATTATTATTATTATTATTATTATGTATATATCTACGTAAGTAGGTATGCCGGCCGTTTAATTAAAATTAGCTAGGTACGCATTTGAGCGATTTTAATTAATATAATACGAGTATAATATAATATAATCCGTATAGATCGATTTGAGATTAAATATAACTTTAATTTTGTAAAAGATGCATGATGGATGTGCAGGTGAATGGTGGGAAAGGGATATCCAAGAAGTGTTTGAAGAGTTTGTGAAAAGTGGTGGAGATCCGCAAAGTTCGGATGCTCTCACCATCAATGGTCAACCCGGTGATCTTTACAATTGCTCTGCTTCAGGTAATTTACTTACTGCTATAATCTTTCTTCTTCTAGCTAGACTAGTGAGAATGACATAAAAAACATAAAGTTGGATCACTTTTATATGGAAAATGATAAATCTTTCAAACCAATCGTCCTAATATATCCATTTGTTAACATATGTAATTCACTAATTTTCTTTCCTAATCTCACCCTTTGATTTTTCACATGTCACAATCTTATTAAGTAGGAGGATTTGTAGGATAATAACTTAGGATGATTGATCATTACCCCTTTTATATTTCTTCCGTCTCACTGAAAGTGTTATGTTTTAAAATTTTAGAGTAATTTAACTTTTACGACTTTGACCATAAATAATTTTCTTTGTGTTAAATAATACTTGATGAAAGTTATATATATGAATTGATTGTCTTTTATAAATATTTTCAATGATATAACTTTTATCAAGTTTTATATATATAAAAGAATATATATTAGAGGTCAAAGTTTAAAAATTAAGACTTTGAATACGTACTAACTTGTGATGTGATTATATACATCTATGTAGGAACAACTAAGATAAGTCTCGATCAAGGAAAGACATACTTGCTCCGAATGGTGAATGCCGCCATGAACAACCTTGCCTTCTTCGCCGTCGCCAACCACTCTCTGACGGTGGTTGGATGCGACGGTGCCTACACCAAACCGCTCACATCAACCTATATCGTCATATCCCCTGGTCAAACCCTTGACCTTCTTTTAGAAGCCAACCAACCTCTCAACAACTATTACATGGCAGCCAAGCTATTCAACGGCCAACCGGCCAGTGATTTCGACAACACCACTACCACCGCCATCTTTGAATACACCAGTGGAAGAAACTTCTCATCCCCTCCTATCTTCCCTGACATGCCAGCTTTCAACGACCGCAATGCATCCGCTGTCTTTACTGGCAGTTTACGAAGTTTGGCCACCCCAGAACACCCCATCGACGTCCCGTTGAAAATAAAGAAAACACTTCTTTACACTCTTTCGATAAACTCAATACCGTGTGCATCAAATCAAACATGTGACGGACCAAACAACACCACACGTTTCGCAGCCAGCGTGAACAACATCACATTTGACTTGCCTTCAACGTCCATTTTGGGTGCTTACTATAGAGGAATAAACAACGGCGTGTATGGGGACGATTTCCCAGACGTTCCGCCTCTGAGGTTCAACTACACGCAGTCGCGTGGGTTGAACGCGTCGTTGAGAACGCCAGAGGTGGCAACGGATGTGGAAATGTTGAAGCATAACGAGACGGTGGAGTTGGTGTTTCAAGGGACGAATTTGTTGGCGGGAGTGGATCACCCCATGCATTTGCATGGGCATAGTTTTTACGTGGTGGGATGGGGTTTTGGTAATTTTAAGAGGTCACGTGATGTGTCGAGTTACAACCTGGTTGATCCTCCCTTGATGCAAACAATTGCGGTCCCTCAAAATGGTTGGACCGCCATTCGATTCAAAGCAGATAACCCTGGTACGTATCTATATCTATATATATTCATACATGATGGCCAATTAGTTAATAATTAACTAATAATATGATCCATCTGCATGCATGCAGGTGTATGGTTCATGCATTGTCATCTGGAGCGACATGTAAGTTGGGGGATGGGGATGGTTTTTATCGTAAGAAATGGAAAAGCTGCTAACGCTAGGGTTTTGCCACCACCTCCCGATATGCCTCCATGTTAATTAAGTACGATCAATTATATATATTAATATTGTGTACGAGTATTATTTTTTGGAAGCTATATATATATAGCTACTTCTTGTATTTAATTACGTAATTGTGAAAGTTAAAACGTACGGTACGCGTGTGTGTTTATATTCTCTACATTTGGCCGGAGACAGTTGTATTATTATTCTCCAAATTTAGTCAAATTAAAATTTTCTTGGCATTATTGTTTTGATCGAGTTCGATCGGTTCAATTGCATTATCAATAAGTGCATGTACGTAGTCGTAACCCAAATTGTTGAGTGAATTATAATTTATACTAGTAATAATCATATATATTTCTACTGCCAGAGTTCCCAATTTCTACCTTCATCTCTAGCAATCACGTTTTTTATTTCATATTTAAAATTTACACCATTGTAGTTTTGTACTTATTAGTTAATACATCTGTGATTAAAAATAAGACTAGTTTTGTATAAATGATCCATTTGAATTGATTATACTCTTCATTTGAGATATGAACTAATTAACTTATATAAAAAAATATGATATATAAAATATGATGATACGATATTATGATACAAAGAAAATAAACATATATCTTCAAATACTTAAAAGGATAACCATATACAACATACCTATCCATATACAGGTAACTTTGCCAAAGGCACAATAAATACGAAATTAGTAAATTTCAAATAAGCATTATTGAGTCATGGATTCCCTGAGAAGACTCAACACCGAATTTTGTTAGCGATTTCTCGGCGACTATCATTATTTTCAGAGTTAAGGATAAGTTCAATGACTCCCTACCAAGTTTTGCAAGTCAAATTTAATTAGGCGGGAAAAGGAAGATAAGAAAACAGGTCCTCAAAAACACGTGTTGATCAAGGAGAATGAAGACATGTGACCTTGTACCAAATTGGTACTTTGCTGTTTCTCTTTCATACCCGATGTGAAAAAAAATAAGATGAAGATAGAGACACATGTAGATAAGTCTTACACACCAATAGATGATCGACAACCTTTCTAGTGTCAACATTTAATGGGTTGTCATGTGATGCCTTCTCTCACTCTATATAAAGCATCACTTGACCTAGCCGCATGATTAGCGTTCATTTTGTGATAAAAACCGCTATCAAAAGTCCACATTTCAATGTCAAAAATGAGTTAATATTCCGGAACTACTGATACTTAATGGATTCGATATTTACGCAGGTTCATGGAAGACGCGAGTGAGGGTAAATGGCATCAATCAACTCAAGATGAAGGCCTATGAAATTACAAGACACAAGAAGGTGATACGGGAGTCGAGTGAAGCGAATCGAGAAGCAGCAGGAGCTGCCAACGTCGTTGGCCCATTATCAGCAGGCCCCAGCGCCGCTTGGTGACGCAGTTCAACAACCGACTTAATCACCTATTTAAGCTGAAGCAACCCTCAAAACCCTAAGAGAGAGCCGATTCAGCAACCTTAGCCGCCCACAACAAACCCTAGGTCAACTTTACATATTCCACTGAGGTTTTGGAGCTTCTAACACCTTCCGATCTTCATCTTCTACCTAGATCTACTCTCTTATTTTACTTTCAGTTGGTAAACAATGTCTTTCATCTTTTCAGACTTTGTTATTCCTTTAATAATATTAGGCTAATAGGCTGAATACTTGTTTGGATCAATGTGATCATGTAGACGTTTATCTATTTTACTTTATTTGTTAGATCTGTTGGAGTGTGTTTTACTGTTTATCGTAGATCCTTGTTTTACTAGTTCTTCATATTATTATCGGTTCTATATCCGAATATATTAGTTTAATTCTGATGATCAGTCTATTATCATATACTAACTAATATGCTAGGATGGAAAACACTAGTCAGTCAATAACTAGCTGTAAAAGGTGATTCACTTATAACTAAGGGATCCAGAACCATAGTAATTAGGATGAATAGAACATGATGCTTAACAATGTCAAACGCGATCCAGTGGCATGAAAATGTGCACTGTGGTCACCGTAGGGAATTATTATCTGGTCATGGCTTAAGAGTCGGGTATACTAAAAGATGAATTAGTAACACGAACTTTAGGTCATTAATGCTTAAACAATGAATCTAATGAGAATTTATTTAAAAAGTAGTGTAAGTCTAGGGACAGAAGAAAAAATGTTGGTTAGCATTGCCATCAACTGTAGCTGGCAATCATGACCTGGAAACAAAATGTTGTCATTCATATTGATTTTATGTTAATTTGCTGCAAGCATTATAATTTTCAATTTTGGAAGTGTAATAATTATCTTGTTGAAATGAATCTGATGCAGCCCCCCCTTTAAATGGCCCCAAACATAGGGAAGATGGGTGGCTCGAGATCGAGGGCAAGTTTCTCAGTTGGAAGGGGGCAGAAAGGGATCTCGAGATGACCATGATGGAGGTGAAAGGAGGAACTTGGAAGGGTGGTATGATCATTCAAGAGATCAAGATTAGGCCAAAGGCAAGTTAGATAATAAATTTATTATTGACAATAAGTGTGATGCTTTTAGTTTTGTACTTAAGAGTACGTTGATGGTTTATACCAAATTATCTCTTCTGTGTTGTATCATCAATTGGCGCGCAGTGCATATCTTTACTAGCAACTTTCATTTTATTATCTGTTTTTATACATATTTTCTTTGATAAATTTAGCATCAATGGTTGGTTAGAATCTATTATTTGGAATGTGTACATATTATATAATATTTTCATATTATAAAGCAATGGAAAACATCTAGCTACACCCTTGTTTAAAATAATGATACGAGTAGCAATATAAACAACGATGTGGGTTAGAATTAGCGACATAGTTAGCAATATGGTTGCATATGTCACTAAAAATAGCGGCATATATGGCGACGACATATACTAGCATGTTGCAAAAAAATGGAGACGTACATGGCAACATAGCTTTTGACATCGCAAAAATCTGTGTCATGCATCAGTATGTTGCAAACTTCGTCTCCAACAGTAGCGACATGGTCCTATATGCCACTAAAATTTGCAACTCCTTTATAGCGACGATGACCTAAATATTGCTAAACATGTTGCTAGACGAAAATATGTCGCTAAATTTGTGTCTAAATCTGTCTCTAGATTACAATTTTTTTGTAGTGATATGAGTAGCAACACGTGTTCCAATGTCTTGATAAACGGAGAACTTTCAGATTCGTTTGAGCAAGGTCACCGCATCTTTCCACAATTCCCAAAAGGAAGAGAATGAAAAAGGGTAAACCCATATCCTATATCGGCACACTTAGCTCATACTTGCTACATTTACGGTGTGTAGCTTTAGTCACCGCACGACCAGACGCAAAGTCAACAATACCAGTTAGCGTCAAGGGAGATGAACCCGTCAAATTGACGCATACATCAAGGCCTCCATCCCACGAGTAAAGCAATATATCAGTCGGATGTAAGGTGTTGTCTCTTTCTTCAATAAGCCTAATATCATCTTCTATACGAGCCGAGAACTCATACCATGAACAAATGTCAATTGTCTCTTTATCCAGTAAAGCAATATTATTATTATTGAAATATTCATATTCAATATTCATAGTTTCATACTCTTACTGCATATATAACATAACATTCCAATTCTAATTGTCCATCAGTCCACGACTCCACGTACCAAATGTACGAATTAATTTGTATATATCTCATTGGGCTTTCTAGTGGAATGGACCAATGGGGTCTTAAATCACTAAAAGAAAAAAAATTCATTTCTTTCACATTTTGTTATAAAAAATATGAAGAAATTTATGAACTTAATTACATAAAAAAAATTTATAGAAAAAAGTTACATTTAAAAGTGTGAATAAATTTTAAAAGTTATAATTTTTTCCACACTTATAAGTGTGTAAACAAAATGTTAACACTTAAAAGTAAACATTTTCACACTTAAAAGTGTAAAAGTCAATTTGTAACACATGATTTCTTCACACTTAAAAGTGTAAAATAAGTGTTAAAAATTAACTTTCACACTCTTAAGTGTGAATAATTGATATATTTTTATACACATGAAAGTGTGAACTTTCTTTTCCACATATATAAGTGTGTTAATATTGTGATTTTTTAAATTTCTTTACACTTTGAAATGTAAATTATTTTTACACACTTTTAAATGTGATTAAATTAAGAAATTTTTCACACTTTTCAAAGGTTGGAAAAACAAGTGTGAGAAAATGACATATTTATTGTAGTGAATTGTCTATTAAATATTTAAATACGTAAGTTAATTAATTAAATATTTAAATCCGTCAATCCATAAGTTAATTAATTAAATATTTAAATACGTGTTCTTTGAGCTATTAAAAAAATTTATTACAAAAAAATAATCATAAAATGTATGCATGATTGATAATATTATTGATGAAGAAAATATCAACTTAATTTAAACTTGTTTTTGAGTTATATTAATGACTCCGACATATAAATTGATCAAAAACGCCAGATCGTATAGCAAAAACATAACAAAATCACAGTGCCACTACTAGAAAAAATTTCTTTAATATACCAATTGCGTATCATAAAATGGGTCAAATGACACGTTTTTTGGTGTCATAAATCGACCCATCATAAATCTTTATGACACACATTTTGCGCGTCATGAATTTATGACACGTTTTTATGACCCTTTACGACACACTTTTATGACACTATTTTATGACACTTTTTTTGCGTGTCATGGTTCAAATTTACAATCGCTAAATTATATAGAATTCAAGACCGGTAAATGAAGTTTGCCACATAATTTGCCCATTCTTCACGAATTTCATCCAAATCATCATCTGTGTATTCATTACAAAAAAAATGTCATTTATTCACACTTACTTATAAGAAGTGTGAAAAAATTTCTTAATTTGTTCACACTTAAAAATGTTTAAAAAGTATTCATATTTAAAAGTGCAAAGAAATTTGAAAAATCATAACTTTTTCATACTTAAATATGTGGGGAATTGAAAAAAAATTCACACCTCCAAGTGTGTAAAACTATATCAATTGTTCACACTTAAAAATGTAAAGATTAATATGTAACACCAAATTTATTCACACAAGAAAGGTGTAAAGAAATTTGGTGTTACAATTTAACTTTCACACTTTAAGTTTGAATATGTTTAACATTTATTCACACTTTTAAGTGCAAATTCTTTCTTTTCACATATATAAGTGTGAAAAAGTCATAATTTTTCAAACTTTTATATGTTTATACTTTGTAAATATTTTTAAATGTGAAAAATTTAAGAAATTTTTTCACATTTTTTTAAAGTAAATATGAATAAATGAAATTCTTGTTGTAGTGATTCTTTTTTACCTTCTCCGATCTGCACCTTGTAACCTGTTTTCAAAAATTATATAAGGAATATGTGTAAATGTAAATACTATAAATCTAGTGATTCTGAAAGCTTTATGCATCGAAAGACTACATCGAAAGAGCTAAATCCATACATCATGCAAAAGATCTGCATTCACAAGAAAAACCAACACAGAAGTCATGGTAATGCCTAATCCTATGACCTCGTATTGTACCTTAAAAGTCTAACAACAACTGAGGAAATATTATTAAAAGCTATTTTTCTAGTAGTGGCGGAATGTGTTAAACTTCTTTTAATCACCATCCATTCAGCATAATACACGTACGATGTGTCGTGGTATTTCAAAATCCTACTCCATATGTTGTATTGGGGCAGAGGAAGTCGATTGTTTCCTATATGAATTTGGCGCTGTATTGGAGTATTATAGTAATGGTTAACGGACTTGAAATAAAAAATGGTCCTCAAAGCTAGTGTGATGCAACCTGCATTTGATCGACTTAAAGTTGGACCATCTTTTGGCTACGAAATGTTATACTACAAAAAAGAAGTTCATGTACGCGCGTGATTCAACACTTGTTGTCAGTTGCCACCCACGAGTGTGGCTGTACGTGGCCCTAATATTATATTTAAATTTGGGTGAGTATAAGAGTGTAAGAGGTAGGTAGGAGTAGGAGTAGGAGATTGGGGTCGGGGCATCGCCATCATGGTAACACAACCGTCATCCCTCTTCATCATTCCCATCTTGAAATTCTCACGACCCCCCACCAAATTAATTATTTGCCATTTCTTTTTCCCAAAAAACAAAATACGAGTACTCCATGCCCCTCGTTCCTCCTATGTCATCATTGCATGCAACCCCGGCCCCTCTCTAATTATGGATCGGAGTAGTACCTTTCTTTTATTCATCCAATTTCTATATATATAGATCATTTTTTGGTCAATCAAGATAACTTTTTGCATATGGAAAAATATGATCGATATGATCCTCTCTTTCAACCTAAAATAGTGTTTTTATATTAACAGTGTTTGTTTCATTTTTTGTTTTTTCTTTCCCAGTATCGATATAATGAGCACTGTGAACTATCTGCTTCAAAAAAGATAGTTATAAAGAAGATTAATCATTTCTCTTAGTTTATATACTAGCTTATATATAACCCGCGTGACATGCGTAAAAACATATAAAATAGTTAAACTTGTACATATAAAAAGCTGGCAGAAAAAATAAAAACTAAAATGTATAAAAGCTAAGAGAAGAAAAAATGTACCGTAATGTGAAAAAATATTTTCTTTGATTACTTTATTTATTTTGTATATTAAATTTATCTTGCATTTTAATAATCTTTTACATAAGAACCCTAATTAGAATATGGAAGACCGATCATTATCATCACATTAAAAAATCAAGAATTTATAAATTTGTAAATAAAAATCCTCATTAAAATATGGATCAGAGTTAAAAAAAATTTGCTTAAAAAAACGTTTCTCAGGTTGCTTTGTTATTAAAATGCTTGCAATCTATATTATAAAAAAAATTAATGAAAAATTACAAAAGGTCGAAATGTTTGAGTGTTTGAAATAAATGGTGAAAGTTGGAGGACTAAAAACGTCTTTGACTAAAAGTCTAGTAAAAAATGATGTAAGCATTTTAATCCAATGGTAAAAAATAAAAGAATGAATTTCAATGTAGGGTATAGATTTCTCATTGTTTTATTTAAGGTTTCTCTTTTAATATATATATAAAAGATTATGAAATAATCGAGTAAATAACAACTTAGTTTAATTTATATATTATGAAGGTACGTGTGTGTGTTTTCTTTACATTTGGAAAATTAATTTGTATTATTATTCTCCAAATATAGTCAAAAATTAATAAGTGCATGTACGTAGTCGATCGTAACCCAAATTGTTGAGTGAATTATAGTAATCATATTTCTACTGCCAGAGTTCTCAATTCCTACGTACCTTCATCTCTAGCAATCACGTTTTTGATTTCATATTTAAAAGTTAGGGGTAAGCAGAAATCGAACCGAAAACCGAAAAAACCATGAAAACTGAAAAAACCGAAAACCGAAAAAACCAAAACCAATGGTTTTGGTTTTTCAAAAACCGAAAGTTGTGGTTCGGTTTTGGTTTCTAATGAAAAACCGAACCATAAAAATCGAATCGAACCAAATATATATATTTTTAATTTATTTTATATTTATAGTACTTTATCGTTAATTTTTGATAAACATGTTAATATATTTGCATTTTTAGGTGTATATAGTAATATTATTTATATGTTTTAAGTGAAAATACACAACAAAATTAGTTTGTTTTAATAATTGTATAATTTAACAACACGAAAAAGATATAAATAGTTATATATAAAATTTGTTTGAAGTTTGTACAACTTACTTTTATGGATTTGTTGTCATTGTTGTATTGTAATTGTTATTAATATTGTTTTGAAAACTTGTTGAAATTAATTAAAGTGTAATTATAGGGTATAAAACTTATAAACTTTTCATGCTTAATTTGACCCAAACTATAAGTGGTTGAAAAACCAAAAAATCGAACTGAAATAGACCCAAACCGACAAAACCGAAAAAACCGAAACCCAATGGTTTTAGTTTTCAAAAATCAAATTATAACGGTTCGGTTTTGGTTTTAGTCAAAAACCGAACTGTACTCACCTCTATTTAAAATTTATACCACCGGAGTTTTTGAGTGGCTTACACTTATCCATCTAGCTAGCAGATCCAACTTCATGTGTATAAAGCCCAAATACCCCTTCATAAACGGCCCAAACACTTAGAAAACACAGCCCTATTCCCACTCTTTTGTTTCAGTCATCTTTTTCATTTAAAAAAACAAAATAAAAATTAAATCATATCTCCTCATTCTTCATAACCAGAGTGGAATGCTAAACGGATCGCCATTTCGTGGAATTGAACGCCCTCTCCTCATAATTCCTCCATACGAACACTCATATATGAAAACGTCCATGATGCCATCATTTACAACAATACTCTCCTTACAAAAAATCCTCCACCTCATTATAAATCTCATACAAACATCTTCATATATTATTGTAGGTAGGGTTATACGATGTACAATGGTGAATAAACCTCTATGTTACTACATATGATCCAACGGTGTATACTAATTCAAGTCAGTAGCGTGAGAGTGGTACAATAATTAATAGTGATGGTACAAATATCACCTCCAGTATAGATATTGGTACTACCACTTTCGATGAATGTACAATAATGTATATGTTTCACAGCTAACTATACATGAAGTTGGATCTGCTAGATGGATAAGTAATGTATGAGTGTGGTACACTGATTAATAGTTTGGTATCTGATAAGCAAGTAAGTAAATTTTGTGATTATATATATATTAGCATATGATATTTCATTATTAAAGAAATGGTTCTATATATTGATGAGACAAAAACTTTCTCGTGATGTTCACAAAATCAATTTTATATCTAGTGATGATCTTCTTCTTAAGACGGTGATTCAAGGTCGTGTTTCTCAAGTGCAAGCCTCTGGCCATGGTGATCTAACAAATCAAATGCCTAGTAGCAGTAGTAACACAGATGGAGAGTCTGTTTGTGTTTATCTCTTGTAAAAAGGATGCTAAGGATGCTAACTGTGGTATAAAGCTTTTCTTTTGCTAATATGTATAAGGGGTTAACAAGTATGCTGCTAGAAACATGCTTCTACCATGATTTTCTGAGGGGAGATTTTGTATTTAAACATGTGATTTTCAGGGGGAGTTTGTGAGGGAGAAACTTAGAAGCAAGTTGCTTCTACAAGCATATTGGTTTTTCCCGTTAGTATTTCATCACAAACTGTTTCTTTACTAATTTTTGAAAAGTAAACTTGCCACAAGAGTTCATAGTGTATAACTTCACATACACCAATGCTAAAGTTAGAGCGACATACGATCTCAAATTTAATAAGGATGGATCTATAGACAATTTAACCAACTGGGTTGGATCAGTGGTTGGAGTCCATGCCTTTAGAAACAGAGGTCATGAGTTCGATCCTCATGCCCAGCAAGGTTGGAGGTCCTTTTCTACCTATGGTAGAACCTGGAAGCAGCCTCTCCACCTTTGGTAGGGGTAAGGCTGTCTACATATCAACCTCCCCCATACACCGTCGAAGACGGTATTGGGACCCAAAACCAAAGGAAGACGGCATTGGGGGTTACTTTACTTTCTATAGACAATGTTCTTTACTTTCTATATATGGTTAACAATGTTCTTTGCTTTGTGGTCAAAAATGTTGGTCGTTTTGTTTTACTCTTTACGAGCATGGTACCCGCGCAATACGGAGACGATGACGGCGGTGCGATGGAGGCGACGGATGGTGATGGTGGCGTCGTCAATTAGTGTATGTAATTGATGTAAAGATATTTATTTAAATGGGGACAATAGAGATATTTTATAACATAAAAGACTAATGGTGTAATTTAATATAAAGGGTTGGTAGTGATTTATTCATTAAGGTAAATTGGTTAATTCGCATGTCCCATTTTTTGTAAACTTTCAACATAGGGGTTATAATTTTTATATAGTATTATAGATAGATTATACTTTGTGTTTAATTAATTTGTGCTAGGGTTTTTTTCTTGGAAGAACTTTTTGCGAGGTATAGGAACCAAAAGCAAGTAGTCTTCAATAGATTCCTTGAGATACTTGTCGTTTTAAATATCTTCTTTTCATGAATATGTAACTTAGCAAATGCACATAACCATGCATATCGACGGATTGGTGACTCCAGTTTTAGGAGACCATGGACAACAACTTCGTAAATATTATGGTGAATTCAAAGTAAAAGAAATATTCGAAGTGAATAGTTCATTTCACATTTAAATGATGGCTGAAATTTGATTTTCTAACTCAATGTACTTTGAGCAGCACTACAAGCTATCATTGAATTTGAGGATGGGAATCCCTTGTTCGACTCTATTCTAGAAATCATCTCAGCTTGCATATATAAAATGCATGGCATCTACCAACAGACCTTGGTTCTCAACAAGATGATTATCTAGAATGTACGTTACACACATGAACAACTATCAAATCATGTGTGTAACTTTCTATATAATCACCTTGAGAACAACCACACATGGTTAAAGCCAACTCTGCATATATAATGAGATGATCTCTGGAGTAGATCGATCAGTAGAATAAGGGTTTTCCATTCGCAAATTTAGTTAGTTATGGTAGTCACAACTGGTGCTTAATTAGAGTATGACTTGCAAATTCCATAAACAAGTTGAGCTAGAAATTCAAATTTCAACCATCATTTTAAGAATGTTAAATGAGAAACAATAAAAAATATCTCGATCTTTTACTTTCACCATGATCTTTATTAGTATCCTATGCTCACGTGCTTTCTTCTCTAAAACAAAGTCATATTCATAAAAAAAAAAAAAAAAAGCATGATCAGGAGACTTATTATAAGCATACTTACCTCTAACGAGGCCTTGTCTTCTACTACAACTTCCATCGTATCATCTGCTCTAACGTGAAATCATACAAAAATTAAATATTTTCTCGAACGATATCTTTTCAATATATTATATAAACCTTTTGCTGGTATCAAAAGATGAAAGGAAGTTATATGGTGTACAGATGCATCATTATAAAATTTGGGGTAGAATGCTTTAATTTACTCTAGTATTGATGTATGTGATGAAGCCATGATACCATATTAAACGTCAACAGAAAGATGATGATGATTCTGGGGCAGGAACATCTGGTTTCTTAAAAAAACTAGTATCCCGTTCAATCTGTTTGGTTTGAGAGTGGCCGGAGGGTATAAGAGTACCGAGTTCTCAATCACTTTATACTTTTACCAAATGACTTTAAAGTTCTATCTTTGATGTGAGATATTATAGGTACATACGTCTTTGTCTTTTGATACCTTGCTTAATTGTTATCTCAATTTTGATAAGATTGTGTTTAAGAGTTTTTCCTGTTCACGGAGAGCTTAGGCTCTGGTTTAGTTTGAAGCTATATCTATAAAAATTAACTTGCTCTTCTAATACACTTCAGTGAGCTTTATGAGTAAGCAACAAGATTACTTTTGAGTTTTTTATCCTTTTAAGCTGAAAACAACAGGCATATAGGTCAAGAAAGAATGAGAGGGCAGTAACTGAATGTATTTGTGAAGCTGTTAGAATGAGACTTATGGGGCTTAAGGTCAAGAAAACTATGAATGTGATAAAGGAATACAAGAAGTGGGATGTAAAACCAAATTTTGTAGGAGATGAATAGGTATGGGGAGTGAGGAATCTGTGCTTTAATTGGTGCTTGTGAATTAGAATAGTGAGCCGTGAAAGATGAAGCGACTTGGTCCTCTTCTAGCACTAATTGTGGATTGAGAAGACTTGAGCTTCTGGTTTGTTTGGTTTTGTAAGTTGTTTCTGGGATGTAAAGTACTTGGGTTTGTCCAAGTTACTTATATATGTAAATGTGTAAATACTTTGGTTAGTAATATAATTCACATTTCACCAAAAAAAATAATTAATGTTGCACCATAGGCTTAATTAGTTGCAATAATATGAAGTTTTTATCTGCATTTCAGTTGCTTGGAAATTTGCGGTAGATTTCCTTTAGTCCATCTCCCTTGTCCTTGCAGACATTGGTTCCCAAATATTCTGACTATTACTATACAAGGCCTAATGTTGTCACCGTTCTGGTTGAAGGTGAAGTTATGTTGGTGTCAATTAGATCAAATAAATGGTACACATTTAAATGTCAACCATAAAGCATAAAGGTAATCTTGCATAACAGAAATCAAAAAATTATATCCACCATAAACAAATGAACACTAATGCCAATTTAAACTTCTTTTAAAACAATAAAAGGTTGAAATCAACAGTAGTAGATAATTTGTAGAATCTAAGCCTCAGATTAGTAGCATCCATGAAAATTAGCAGCAGCAGAAAATAATCTGAATAAGAGCTATTACATGTCCAAAACCACATTACAAACATTTCCTAGCAAAACCGATCAAACAAAATATTGCACCACGCCTCACTTAAAGGTGGCAATGAACGATAACAAGATTTAATTACAGGATCTGGGCAGCAGTATTCAATTTCTCTGCTAAACTGAGTTGTGTCCTTGTAATGCTCGACAAGTATAGCAACAGCAATTGGTCCTGCAACATAACAAAAAGGAAAACATCAACACCAAATGCAAAATGGTTGAAGTTAAACTTTACAATCCCAATAAATAGTTAAATACTACTACCAAATGCAAAATGGTTGAAGTTAAACTTTACAATCCCAATAAATAGTTAATACTACTGTGTTTATGTGTGTGTGTGTGTGTGATATTAAGATGCTTACAATCAAATGAAAGATTGTTTAGGAATATTAAGTTTTACCTGTAGGCTATCATTCACAAGCTTATCAAATGACGATGGAGATATCTTTGGAACGGAAGACACAGTATCCGATATGAATCTTCCAATGTTATTATCAGGAGCAACACGACCTTCCTGAAAGATCAAAAAGAGATTTAAAACATACACTCACTTGAAAAAGTTCTTGTAATAATGATAGAATAAGTATAGAATCAGTCTCACCACAACATCATCAACATATTTGTAGGTGTCATCTATTAATGCAAGCAACCTCTCCATTGTAGCTTCCATTCCTTCCATATCAGTTGGGAGTTTGTCCACTGCTGTGGTCTTGAGAATGTCAACTACATTCATGAATATCACATTTTAGTTTAACCATCAGCACAATAGAATGTCATTGGAGTTCAAAGTTCACTAAATTAAGAATGCGTTGCTCATGTCTATATGAAACCACTTGTAAAAGCATTGTCCATACATAATTACACAATCTGATTTATTTCGTACCCTTCGCTCAATGAGAAAATGAGTCTCAACTATCAAAAAAATTAGCTGGAAGATGCCTAGTAATTATGTAGCATTCCAGGTTCAATGATTTAATACAGTGGTGAAAACTTAATCCAAATTGCTGTAAAATGGTTGATTTGGGTTGTTTATTAGGTTAACTGGGCCAAACTTAAGAGCATTGCCAAAATAAAAAATTAAAATAGGCAGAAAGTATCAATAGGTTGCACAATCATCAAAAGCATTATTCAACTGTTTCACCCAGAATCAGTTAGTTTAAACCGTTTCATACGTCTAGAGGTGTTGAAGTAACAAATCAACCAAGAGGTTTTCGGGTAAAGTAAGTCTCATTACATTAGAAACAAACAGGTGCAAAATAATAGGTGGTTTAGAGTGTCCTATTTGCTTTTCAATTAGAAGTATATTATTGTAACTGTATATACCATTAAAATAAATTAGCTTAAAATAAAGAAGTGTGGCAGGTTAATCCAACCAGGTCAATAAGTAGGTCTCATTACCCACTTTGACCATAGCCCTTCTTGACCGATCACCCAAACCATGACTCCAAGGGACCCGCCCTTTTTCCGCCTTTAGTTTACACCGAGACAAATTTAGATTTAGACTCACTAGTATGAAAAAACTTTACCAGTTTTATATCACCTATATTTTTTGTCAGTACTATAAATGGTTCTTTATCTTGAGCTATATCGTCAATTCATTTTTGAATACTTGTAAACTTTCTACTAAACGGATAAACAAAACCAATATAGATTGATGCTTCAAGAAAAGAGGGAGTGTTAACACATACATCCAACGCGCTCGGCTTCAACCATACGAAGATCAAGAGGTATTTCTTGAAACTGCGCAGCAAGTTGCTGATCTCCCAAAGACAGGTTAACAGAGACAAAAGCTTTTATGGATGCCTCCCCATTTGTGAATCCAGTGTCGACAGTCAGATGGACAGGGTTTGGAACTTCTCTAGAATAAAACTCATGAATAAGAGCACTACCACCCGTGACACCAAATCCAGTTGAAAACCTGAATAGTTTTAGAATGAAGAGATCAATTTGTTGAATAAATAAACCAACAATTACTGTTTTACCACTCTAACAATTACTCATTTGAACTCCAACTGGTATAACTTATTATCCTATCGTCTGTAGTGCCACTGCGGTTAGGAGTATGCTTATATTCGACTACAAATGCAACACTGCCGGGACAAATAAACATTAATTTTTCACAAATATTCCAAAGATAAACATCAATACTCCTATTTGCTAAGTGACAAAGTGTCACCCATGTAGGTCGAAAACCGGGTAGTAATTTCCAACATTTGTATCCTTAGATTGGGAATAAATCTTTTTTTCTTTAACGGCAACTTTATATTCAAACTTGGCCCGACAAATTAGTCGGAAAAACCAAAATTACAACATTCACATAAGCTTGAACAACCAATCTTTCCAACTGACAGAACGATGTTTGACACAATTCCTAAACCAAAAAAAAAAAATGAGCGACTTAATGTCTTGAATAATGCCTGCCGCCCTGACATTAGCGTTGGAAAATCTAATGTCGTTTCTCGCCTATTGGAAATATATCTAAGCAACCACAACCAACATATTTCATATATCAGACAGCAATACCATACAAGGCTACAAAAGTTTCACTTTTCACCACCATATGCAACTATGCATAAAGCCCTGGTGTCAAGTGTGTGGAAAATGCCAAGAAGTTCAACAAAAAGCTAAAAAATAAGCATCTGAAAATAAACATGTCACACAATAACTTGACAGATAACAATTTCAGCGACTTAAAAACCTAAGGAAGGGACACTGCTTCTGAGCATGTTTTGGTGTCACTTTAGCCAGAAGTTCCAAAGATGCCCCTTTAACTATGTCAAAGTTCCATCAGCCAAATTGTTTAAGAGATATTATAATGAAAAGCATAATCTCCTTGAGGCTTGAAATCAAAGAGGGATGGCAAGGGACGTCCATTTGGGAGTGTTAAAATCACAAAGTTCATTGAAGAATGGGTTTGGTAACTCATGCATACCTTCATTCTCAAAGGCATTTGCAGGCATTTCCATATATTTTCATCTAGTCGATTGTCGAGTCACCAGACTTGTTATGCAATTATTAATATCACTGAACTTTTGAGAGAACAGTAATTGACTAATTGTTTTTTCCTAAAATATAGCACGAGCACATGACAACTATAATGGAAGATCCTTGAACAAAAACTACTGAAATTATTCTACCAATTAACGAAAACTCTAACAATGGTTCTCTCTTTTTGAAATTCCAACCAGCTCTGGTGTCAGCTTTATAAACAAAGGATCATATACAGGCTTGAAATGCTAATCACTCTTCTATAACTGGGCAAAACAGTAATTATTGCATCATAGCCAATGTGAACTTTACAAGATGTTTCATTTAGATGCAAAAAAACAGAACATGTGTAGAAAAGTTGTAAGATACAAAAGATTAGCAAAACAGTTTAACTAGTTTTCATTTTCCACAAATAAAATACACAGGCGAACTTTAGTAACCACAGTGTAATCATTTGCCATTGGAACAGAGCAGATCTTGAGATGTGTTCTAGGCATAAAATGCATAATGGTTGAGAATAGGGCTATCTCAGACAATGTCAAACTTTTAACATCTAATGGGAAATCAAACCTATTGTTTAATAGCCTTTAATTTCAATGTGAAAAAACTTTTCAAAGAGCTTATAACTAAATAAAAATTTGCAAAAACAGCCCATAAGAGATATTCTAACAAATCTACAAATCGATGACACAACAAGAAGTAAATGAAGCTTCGGATGTCATAACTCTGTATACACAGAAAGTCAAGAATCGATATATACAATCTCCAAAGTCACAAGTTCCAAAATTCTAGATTAAAGATTTATGCGTTTCTCGCCTATTATGCAACCCCTCCCCCCCCCCCCCCCCCCCCAAAAAAAAAAAAAAAAAAGCAAAATGAAAAACTGGATCGCCTAAACCTCTCGGTTCCAGATAAGAAGACACGTTAGGCACTTTCGTTTTCTAACTTAAGCATGTTGTAAGGTAATCCACATATCTTATGTATTTGTCCAAAGAGACAAAGAGTGTTTCCTAAATTGTTATGTGAGGTTCAATTAGAATATAGAATCATACTGTATTACTCAACTTCATATCATGCAAAATGAAATTCAGATATGATCACATATATATAATTCAACACGTAAATCGAAACAAATGAGGGAATGACAATATACATATATATATATATATAAGTAATACTTACCATCCAACAATAACTTCTTTGGGATTAACCTTCTGGTGAGACGACAACATGTTGTGATGATAGTCTATATCCAGCGCCACCTATATATAATATCAATTAAGTGTCACATAAAAATAGTATATATTTTTGTATGTTACACGCAATGAAAGTATTGTATCTGTCATTCAATTAGAGGTAGGTGATGGCGGTCATATTTTTATACATTTAGCAAAATCCTATATAATTCATTTATTAATATTGTTATATCTTAAATCTACAACAAACATTTTAATCTAAATCAAAAAAAAAAAAATGATTGACCGTAAACAAAATACAATCAGTTATTATACTTTATATAAAAATAGGAAAAAACAGAACCTGGTCGGAAGATTCGTTGTGAGGGACGACATAGGAATTACGAACATCAACAGTGCCATCAGGAAGAACGGAGCCGAGGAGCGTGCCAATGACGCGCTCAGCCTGGTCGGGTCGTCTAACAAAACAATCACATATGTTGAAGATAACAAGAGGATGAACTTTTGCGGACAAGCTGGTCGATAACGGAAAGAACTGCAAAATTGTTTGATCTGACGCTGCCATTTTTCCGACTGGATGATTTGATCAGAGAAGCTGTTTGGGAATTGGAGTGCCGGAATTGATAATAAGTCCCTTAACTAATACTTAAACAAAAATCATCAACACTGCAAAATTTAATGAAAATCTTAACTGATAATAACGATAAGTGAAAAGAAAGGAAGAATGATTACCTTTCTCGCTGCTGTTGAAAAAACAGTGGAGACTGTTGAATGGAGATCCTCGAGTGTAAAAAAGATCGAGTCGAATGGGGATAAATGGATTTATAGGGTTTATCGGAGGGAGAAAGGATCGAGTGGAGAAAGTTAGGGTTCAAGTATGTAAATGTAGTTATTACAAGGACAACAACAACAACATGACCCAATCCCTGCACGGGATATGGGGAGATAAGCTATAGACAGTTTTACCTCTACACAAAGGTAAAGAGACTACTTTCATAGGGACCTCCAGCCACAAAGAAGTGCAAGACGAAAAATGAGAAATGTTTAGAAAATCATACATGCCTGCCAAGAATCTGAAAAGAAGAAATACCTGTCTGCTGGGTCCGGCTACTATGCGGGTCGAACGTTTATCACTCATGCGTCCTACCGATATCTTAGAAACATGTTTGACAATACAAATACAAATACGACAAGCAACCATATTGGGCAAATTAAACAACATAAAAGTAGCAAACTAATACGTAATTCGAACAAGTAGTGGGAAACAACAAGACAAACATACAAATAAATAAGAAATGACAACCTGAAAAGATCCCGATTGAGCCAAGACAGTAACTACTTCTAAACAACCTATGGAAAAAAGGACCTTAGGCCACCTAGCTATCCTAATCCTAATCCTCTCACCTGCTCTTCTAAACCAATAAACTAGTCCTAACCCCTAGTCCTCTAGATAAACTCTCATTGGTCATGTCATCCGACAGCCATCTTGGGGGAAACAAACAAAAGAGTAACCTCCCCCCTCGGTTTAGGCCTCTCGAGACTCAAGGCCAAAAACCCCTACAAAAGGTCACAGAGAACCAAAGTCTAAATAAAAAGTCTACTTAATCTAAAACCCATATGTCTTACCCTCGCATTCCACTACCTCTACCTAGTCCTCTAGTTATTACAAGTATGCATACGAAAAAAGAAAACCAAAGCATCTTTAAACCAATTCATATTTAAAAAAATTAATTATCGGTCCAACCGGTCAGAAGCATTAGAGGTCTTACCTAAGGTTTTTGAATTCGATCTTTGGAAATGACAAGTCTTTGATTTTTTTCTCCAAATACTTGTAACAGCCCATGGTCAACATATTGTTGCCTACGGTACATGCAAGGCTTCACTATTATGAGATATCTCTGATTTCGCATACCGACTAAATGTTAAAAAGAAAAAAAAAATTAATTTTTAACAATGAACTTTCATCTATAGCTGAAAATAGTAATATTTGACACACATAAGTCATGACATGAACATTTTTTTGTTACGTATATATTAGCCCTCTAATAAAGCCACATTTTATGTTTCCCAGATTACACTCCTTTATAGTAAGTGTCCAAATTCAGTTACTCTTCTCTCTGTCTAAAATTTTAGTCCTCGTCTCTTTTTTTTTTCTATTGTCCCAAGTTAGTTTTTCATTATAACGTTAATAACAATACATGATTTTTTTATGATTGGATTTAACATATTGTCCCTAGCTAGTCAAAATCATTAAATTATTTACAAAAGTACATGAAAGATTTAATCTAAATATTTGGGTAAGGTGTATTTACCTAGCTAGTCTAAATTATTCCCCTCACATTTGGGTAAGGAGTAATTACCTATAGATTTAACCATACTCCTAATTAATTCCCCAAATACGAAACAGCTACACGCTCCAGCTAGACGTGACCGATGGAACTGACTGTTTTCGTGCTGTTTGATGAGCCTGTAGAGATATTAGTGAAGCTACTAGCAAAAGCACAATTCGCCGACGGATATATGTGCCTGCATCTTTGAACATCTACACCCAAATTAATTACTGGTTTAATAAAAAATGCACAGATGGTTGGGTGCGCCTCGCATATGAACATATACCGCCTTTTTATTAGTGTTCAGTCTTCAAACAACTTAATGGTTTCTGGAATCCATCATAGAAGCTTATTTGACGCTGTACATATTACAAGTACTTAAATTTGCCTCCAAAATTAGTTTCCAATTATAAACATAGATGTGATCACGCAGGTATCTGATGCTGAATGATACAAAGTGGGAGTAAAAGACATTTGCTATTAGCTTAGCAGAAAGTAAGGATAAACAAACTTTGACGCCTTAATATCCATGTATTGATTACTCGGATCGCAGGAGGGGCCATCCAACAGTTTATTAATAATATTTGCTGCGTGTGATTTACATTCTTAAATCTTCCAGCATTCAAATTTATAGTAACTTTCTTGGTAGATTATCTTCTTCTTGTGTTCCCAGTTATATTACTACCTCAAATTGACCAGGCCTGTTAAACAATTGACTACCTCAGATGATAATATACCCAACATTTAAACAACCCATATGTTTTATATCTAATCGTCTTCGTCTTCAGGTAGGTATTTTCATTCCCATATGTCCAATTCTTCAATACGTAATGTAGCACAACCGAATACAAAAAAATATGTTTTACTAATGCTAGGTACGTTTTACATTCCAACTAGATTTTGGTATGCCTCTTAGACTGGCATGCTGCTCATTTAGCAATGGAGAATATGTATATCCTGGTTTGTATGAACTTCAACAATGCTGCAAGAAAGCAACCGATCAGGTAGATATCATTCCTTTTAACTTTTCTACCTCCCCTTCATTTAGATAACGTATGCAAAGAAATGGTTAGGCCGTTAGGGTGAGTTATCTAAGTCATATATATACAGATAATACACATTGATCTCTTTACCATAATAAACAAGTTAGGTTTTCGTGTAAGAAAATGTAAACTCAAAAAACTAATGCGGAATATGTTGGGTTTGTGAAGGCCTTACGGGCCTGCTGGTTTTGTCTATTGATTAGGAAGCCCAAATTGGTTTCCTTGTTCAACAAGCAAGAAACCCTAGCTAACCTATATATACCCATCAATTGTAATTGTAATTCAGATGGTTCAAGAGCATCAATAAAGTTCCTAGTTTGCAGCTAGTGGATTAGGCCCCCCACTGGGGCCGAACCACGTTAAATCTTGTGTGTCGTTTATCTTTATTTTCTGCTTTATCTTCTTGTTTAATTGCTTCCGCTGCGCTAAGGCCAAGGCTGTTCCTAACAAGTAGTATCAGAGCTTAGGTTCTCTTTCATTCGGTTGTCTTTGCTCGTGGCTGTTGGTTATTCGCGATTAGGGTTTGGTTCAGACTTTCTCTTGTTCGCCGTTTTTTCACAGTGGACCAACAGAGCCTGCTGCTGTTTATTTCAGCCACGATTAGGGTTTCTAAGAGCAAGGCTGCTCGGATCTGTTCTAGCTAGCTGCTGTACGCGTTTAGGGTTTTTACCCTTGTTTGCTGCTGCTGCTATTTTACTGCTGTTATTTGCAGCTGTTTGTGGCAGTTATTAGCTGTTGTTGCTGCAGTTTCAGAGCAGTATTCCGGACCTGTTTCACTGCTGATTCTGCTGCTGTTTGTTCTTCCTGTTTCAATCTGTGTTGGGTCTGGTTTGCAGTTTTTTTTTTTGCTGCTGCTCCGCCGTTGTTTCATCACCAAACGGCAGCCTGTCTGCCGCCGCTGTTGCAGCCGTCTCTGCTGCTGTCAGCTGCCGATTGGAACCTTAGTTAGGGTTTCTGTCTTTTGAGGTTATTTGGTGGTGTTGATTGATTGGGAGATGATAAAAGCACCGTTTTGTTTCTTGTTCGAGGAAGGTATTTGGCTACTGTTCTTGGTAACCACCGTGACATTTTTGTTCGTCATTAATCAGAGATTAATCAGAGATTGATGTACTGTCTCTGTTCAGTTTATTGTTTGAGTTGTATCTCGGGTTATTCTGATTCACGATTAGGGTGTTGTTTTTGCGGGTGGTTGTTACCAAGTTTGTTGCTGTGATATTACCTTGATTGATTAGAAAAGAAAAGAAGATAAGTACGATTGTTTGAAGTTGGTCCATTGAAACAAGGTATTAGGTTGATTAGGATTAAGCCTTTGTTCGAATGGGTATATACTAGTGTTTTGGAGTGGATTGGATTTCCGTTAAATGTGGTACCGTTTTGGAAGAAAATAGAGTTAGCAGGTTTTGAGTGCTTTGTATTTTGAGTATTCTTGTTCCGGGGTTGCTAGTGTCGACACGAGTGAAAAAAGTTAGTCAGGTCATGGAACTAACGCTTGTTTTCCCTACTGTTGTTATTGATCATTGCTTTTAGCTGGTTTGCATATACGGTTATTTGATTTTTTGAGTGGATCTTTGTACTGGTATTGCGTGAAGGTTTTCGCTGGTTGAATACAAGTGGAGGTTCGTCTCTTGAAGTCTGGTTTAGCATGGGTTGGATTAACAGGGAGTCAGGGACAATGGGAGTTGTGCGTAGTTGACTTGTGGGGTTGCATGAGGTGCTCAGGATTTTAGAGTCGTCCGGGGTTGAAAAAATTCTGCTTATGAGAATGTATCTGGGTTGATGCATTAGGGCACATTGGAAGGCAGTGAAGACTCTTGTTACAGAATTTGGTTTGTTTCATTTAATGTTACCTACTATAGTGAAGCACTCATCTGTTGTTTAGACTTTTGGAGTATGCAGATTACTGCACTATCGGAAAAATTGAACTAACTTTCGGATAAAAGTCTTGGCTCGCGGATTCGAGAGTTATACGAGTCTGGTGTGCGGTAGAGGACTCTGGGACTTTCAGGTAATCTGTTTGAGCGTATTCGGAGGTTTGAACTTCGACGGATTTTGTAACAGTGGGAGCACGACGAGTGTGTTGACATATAATGAAATCGATGTTGAGTTCTCTAGACCAGGGTTCCGAATGAAATCTCTCCTGTGATGCTACCGCTAGTGGAGAGTCGTGTTGTTCCTCTAAAGTCTCTGGAGCCGGTATTTCAAATCAGTAGGAGCCGGTTAAGATTGAGGATGAGTCATTGGTGATCTTCGCCATGACTAGGTTAGTTGCGTTTGAGTCTGACTGTATTGGAGCGGTTTATATTTTCAATGGGCCTTTCAGGTGACTGATGAAAAGGGTTGTTGCAACTAGGTACACTTCGGATGCATGGATTGAAGTTTGGTTTGTTCTTGGGAGCTGGACCTGTGAAGACTTCGGTCCCTATCTGTTTATTTATTAAAATCTTAGCTTGTTCATGGAGAACTGAAGACTTGGGAAACTTCTGTTTTGAAGTTTTAGTTTGTTCTTGGAACTGCAGGCTTGAGGATTTCGGTTATCTGAAGATTACTAGATGACGGGGATATTGTTTGCTTGAATGGCGGGCTGAAATTTATCGCTAGGCCTTCAAGTGGGAGATTGTTGGGTTTGTGAAGGCCTTACAAGCCTGCTGGTTTTGTCTATTGATTAGGAAGCCCAAATTGGTTTCTTTATTCAACAAGCAAGAAACCCTAGCTGTCCTCCTATATATATCCATCAATTGTAATTGTAATTCAGATGGTTCAAGAGCATCAATAAAGTTCCTAGTTTGCAGCCAGTGGATTAGGCCCCCAACTGGGGTCGAACCACGTTAAATCTTGTGTGTCGTTTATCTATATTTTCTCGTTTTATCTTCTTGTTTAATTGCTTCCGCGGTGCTACGGCAGGGTTGTTCCTAACAAAATAATCCTTATCCTTGAAATCAATCGGTAAATTTATTTATATCACAATGCAAGTAAAAAGAGGGAGTTAAGAGTCCACAGATAAGCAGGTTCATTCTTTCTATCCATAAAATCAGGGACTTTTTGTACTTACGTTAGCTAAGAAACTGTAACTTGAGATCAACATGTGTATATGGACACAATAAAACATCATACCGAGGGTAGCAGAGCTCATTATCCCATTGTCATGTTGTCCCGTGTTAATATTAAAGGATGCACCCAACATTACCAGAAGTGCATTTCTACATTGTCCCTGTAAAATGAAGGTCGAAAAGTAAGCATCAATATACACGAAAGGTCGAAGCATTATGGAACTACCCCACATATATAATGTAAACTTAAATGAGATATAAAAATAATAAAAAATAAAAAAAGAGAGAGAGAGAGAACCAACTTGAAAGGTTTAAAGCCAAACAAAAATATCTGAACAAAATCTCAATATATTGTACTCATTTTCTGTTCTGCAAAATGTTGCTTTTAAAACTTGATAACAAAAACAATAGAAGATGAGCAAAAGTAGTGCTTTGGAGTGAATATCTAAAATTGTTCACTATGCTTTCAAGTTTAAAAAGAAAAAGGCACATAAGAAAACCAGCATTATGGCCTTGTTGGCCAATATACGTCGACAAAAGAGAATCTAAGCATTAAACTTATATACAATCATTCACATTAACAAACTGAGGAAACAATAGATTTCACCAAAATAGATATTAATAATCCCATTTCTGGTTTTTCAACAAAAGTTAATTTCTCCAAGAAGAGTCATACCAGGCCTTACAATCTTTCAGCAACCACAGCATGAAAGCCTGACAGAAGATCAAACACACCGTGTTGTTTGACTTATGTAATGAAACCAGAATCCTTCCACTCAAGCTTAGATCACCAATAATCTCCACAGTTACAACCACCATTTATAAACCTATGGTATCTATTAACATCCCTCACTATAATCTCCCTCTCCACCACGTGACTGATGTATTTGAAGGCCTCGTGACAATCCCTACAAATTCGTAGATTCTTAACAATCCTCAATGCCTTCCCTCGTGGTGCCACATCAGCAACCAATCCAAATGCTAAAGCCAATTTCTCACTGTGATACCAAAGTGCTTCTATCTTCTCTACGTTCCCTACATCATGCAACATTTGATCCCAAATGGGCACATACCCTAATTGCTGTATCTTCGCCATTAACTCAGATAACTTCGTATAAATTTGCTCCGTTTTATCATGACGACGGTCTCCTGCCAAAAAGACATGAACTTGTCCACAAACTTCGATCCAACTCAACCCTCCTTCCTTTTTCACTTTCCTATCTCTCATCAATTTCCTAACTTCTTGCACTTTGTCCAACCTTCCAACACCAGAAAAAGCATTTGCAGCAATCACATAAGCTGAGTCGTCTTGTGGGTCAAGTTCCTGTAACCTTTGACTCATTTCCTTGACCATATCAACATTACCATGATGTGCACTAGTCGATAGCAAAACTCTCCACATTGCAGCGTCAGGTTTATACTTTGGCATTGTCAAGGCTATACGGTTTGCTTCCTCTAATCTTCCAGCTCTACCTAAGGCACCAACCAAACATGTATAATGCTCAATCCATGGTTCCAATCTATACTCTAATTCCAGCTTCCTAAACCATTCTTCAGTCTCAGCAGCAAAACCCGCGTTACAAAAAGCTGTCATGACGGATAAAATACTATATCCGTCCGGGACAAGACCTCGAGACTCCATCATGAAAAACAACTCCAAAACCGAATCTTTATCACCTTGTTGAGCATAGCTAGACATCATAGCATTCCACCCAATAAGATTCATAACCGACACGAGTTCATCAAACACCAAACGCGCCTCGTCCACCATCCCACATTTTCCATACCCATCAACCAAGGCAGTCCCAACAATGACATTCAAATCAAGACCATTCACCACCGAATGAGCATGAACCATCCTACATTGTTCCAATGCAGCAAGTTCGGCACACGAACGTAATGCAGCAGAAACACTGTAATCACTAGACACAAACCCAAAACCTCTCATTTCAGCAAAACAGCACAAAGCCTCAACGGGTTTCGAGTTCTGACTTAACCCGACAATAAGGGACGAAAAACAAACAGAATCTTTGTCAGGCATTTCATCAAACACCTTACGTGCATTGTTTGGAAAGCGAAGTTTAGAATAGAAATGAATAAGGGCAGAAGCCGAAAAGGGTTGGGAGGAAAGGGAAAGTTTGATGGATAGAGAATGAAGCTGGAGACCAAATGAAAGTGAAGATAAAGATGCGCACGTCTTTAAGACAATGGCTAACGTGCGCTGGTTGGGGAAAGTGGGGTGACGGAGCATGGAAATGAAATGGGTCAGGGCCGGAAGTGAGTTGGAGTGGCCGGAGATGAGGGACGTCCATGAGACGACGTTTGGGGATGGGATTTGGTTGAAGAGATTGACGGCGTCGGAGATGAGGTTGGATTTGAAGTAATGGTTGAGAAGATTGTTGAGGTGGAAACGGTGGTTGACGTTGGTGGTTGTTGTTTTGATTAGTTGGGCGTGTATCCGGCGAGGGTCTTCCATTTTCTTCTGATTTTTGCAGAAAGGAATTGCACTCAGCAAGCAGTTGATTCAAAAAAAATTTATTTAAAAAACGATCATAAGAAATACTTCCCTTTGACAGGTTGAAGCAAATGATTTGACTTTATCCGTTAATAAGAAAAATTGATTTGACTTTATGATTTTTTTATATTTTTTTCCTTTGAACGGGAGATATGTATGTATGTATCATAATCAATTAATCATAAATTCATTATGTATTATTAAACTCTGCTGTCTGCTCAGTTTCTATACAAACAAAACATGTGATCCATCCAATATGCATGCTTAATTAGTCATTCACTTGAACAAGCAAGTCTCATCAATGGCCCTTGTACTACGACAAATTGCCATATAAATTCTGCACAGGTTGTCAATTCAGCTTTCATACTTTGGACAATATATAAACAAAATTAAACTACAGTATACTATTAACAACATTTGGTCAAAATTTGCTACCAGGCCGGCCGACTAAAGAATTACTAATATTCACCAATAATCTTTACAAGAACACGACCCATCTTTAAATCTATGAAACCGAGCCCGATCCCTCACAATGATCTCTCGCTCGTAAACCTTTGAAACAAGCTTCATCACCTCATGACAATCCCCACATATTCGCAGATTCTTGTTTACCCTTATCAAATCCTCATCACTCGTGCTGCTAATCAACCCGAAAGCCACAGCCAGCTTTTCACTATGATAACTCAAAGCGTTTTCTTTCTCCTCCAATCCTATATCATGCAACACATAATCCGTCTCAGCAACATACCCGTGTTCCATAATCCTACACATCATCTCCTCAAGCTTTTTATATATCTCATCCATATTCGAATGGCTTTGATCTCCATTCACAAATTTGTGTATTGAACCGTTGACATCAATGTAACTAAACCCCGGAACCTTTTTAACTTCATTATCCCTCATTGTTTTCCTCACTTGCCCCACATCTTTCCACCTACGTTGAGAAGCGTATACGTTTGATAGTAACACAAAGTCACCATCACTTCTGGAACCCATCTCCACCAGCTTTCTTGAAGCCTTTTCCGCCATTTCCACATTCCTGTAAGTCTTACAAGCACCTAAAAGCGTCTGCCAAAGAACAACATCAGGTGTTATAGGTATTGAATTAATGATATCATAGGCTTCCTTTAACCGGCCCGATCTCCCTAATAGATCAACCATAGTACCATAGTGCTTAATATTAGGAATCACTGAACCATCTTTAAGCATTGTTTCAAACAACTTAACCCCATCATCTACCATACCCGCATGATTACAAGCACACAGAGCCGCGAGGTAACTCACGTTATCAGGCGAGAATCCTTCTTGACTCATACTATCGAAAACTTGAAGTGCTTCCACACCTTCACCATTCATCCCCAACACCATAATCATAGTGTTCCAAGTAACAAGAGTCTTTTTACACCTCATGTCATTGAAAACCCGATACGCCATCCCAACATACCCACATTTCCCAAACATATCAATTACAACGTTACAAACTTGCTCATTCATGTCAAGTTTTCGGCTTTTTATGTACTCATACACATTTTCGCCCTCTTGTACTGTCCCCAACTGGGCACAAGCAGAGAGGGCACCAAGAACCGTAACCTCGTTAGGCTCAAACCCAACACCTCTCATTCTTTTAAAAAGCTCCAACGCTTCCTGGGGTCGGTTCCCTTGAGCCAACCCCGCAATAATCGCATTCCAACAAGTGACATCTCTCACAGACATTTCATCAAACAGTTTACACGCGTTGTCCAAAAACCCGGATTTGGCATAAACATCCAACAACGTAGTTTGCAGCAAAACATCTGCAACAAACCCGAAACGAATAACTTGGGAATGCAGTTGGGTCCCTTCATCAGAAGCCAACGCGCGTGCACAGGCTTTAAGGGTGAAAGAGCACGTGAGGGCGTCGGGCTTGCACGTGAGGAGGCGTAATCCGTGACGGTAGAAAGTAACGGCGTGAAGGGGTTGATGGCTTTGGGCGTGGCCGCGAATAACGGCGTTCCAGTCGTTGGTGATTGGAGACGGAATGTGATGGAAAATGTGGAGGGCGTAAGGGAGGGCGGTGGCGGCACAGAAATCGAGGAATTTTGAACGAGGGAAAGGGTGGAAATGGAAAACGCCGGTGGTTATGAGGTGTGATTGAAGTTGCTTGATGTGAGAAAGGGTGGTGCACTTTTTTAGCAGTGCTTCCACGCCGACGGTCATATCACGTCAAAATTAGATGAGAGACTGAAGTTTTAGAATTTTGGTAGTTTTATTGTGGGCCAGGGAACGGTTTGAAGACTCAGAACATTGTATATATTTGAGTCAAAATTTTATCTTTCTTTTACCTAAGCTGAAATGAGAAATTTTATTTTTCTTTACCTAAGCTGAAATGAGATATTTTAAGTAAATGATGGTTCGTTCTCGACGAGGCATCTAGTGATTCTCTCTCAATAGTTACCCCAACTGGGCCAGTAAAAAATCAAAGATTTATGACTATATTAATCATTGCTCATAGTTTTTATAAAATACGTACAAGATGTTCATTGGAGATTAAATAATTGAGAACTAATTAATCTTTACTCAAGGTTCTAATTAATCTAATTAAGTAGAGTAAGAGTTGCAAAATTTTCGTCGTGAATGGATAAGACTATAAGGGTATGTTTGATTCACAGAATGTTTTTGGAAAGTATAGAATCTATCAAGGGAATTGGAATTTAAAGGAATGAAATTTGACAAAATGTTTTTGAATTTTTACAAATTCAAGTGTGTGAAGGAATGAGATTCTTCCTCCGGAGATTCCATCAAATGATGGAATATTTGCATTCATACGAAATGTGATTCCTCCTTCCTTGAAGGACCAAACGCTCCCTAGAGTCAGTCCACACACTGGATGGTGTTTATTTACAAGCAGGATAGCCTAACAAGGGTCACTCTATCGTTGTTATTTTTTTGTCATGATCCTCAACTCGGTTCAAGATTCTTATAAAAGGGAACATAATGACACTAGAGTCGGTCCACACACTGGATGGTGTTTATTTACAACTGGAATAGCCTAACAAGGGTTCTATTAAAGCTTTAATACAATACGAACTTTTTCTTCTTTGTACGCTATTTATCTACGATAAATGATATCCTTTCTACATTCATGTTAATGTTACTCACGTTAACCCAAAAATCCAAGTTCGTCGTTATAAACACCATAAGGAACCAACAAAACTGATGAACATCCCTAATTCATGGTCCCTATATGTAGTCAGACGAGTTATTTTTCCCATTGCCCAAAGATGACCTCTTTTGGTTTGAGGAAATCATTCAAAAAGGCTTGCTTTCAACTTCCTAAAAAATCATCACAATTTACACGTTCCCACATGTCCCTAAAAACACATACATTAGAGCAAATACTACTCCTACACAAAAATAGACAATTACCCTACTGCCCTTTGGTCTTGATGATCGCCCTCCCCTTCTAGCTACCGAGGTACGTTCTACACCACCATGACTATCAGCATATATGTTGCTCATTCTGCTAAACTCTTTACTCAAAAAAGCATCGCTTTCCACGGCTAAAGCAGGATTGGTCGGCACCGACTCAACAAAAGCCCATAAAGCAGAAGAGAACCATGAATCCGAACCATCATCTTCTCCAATATCTTGACAATGGTTCACATGGGAATCGGGTTTTCCAGGGTCATCAGATGTCACACCTATAACAAAGCACCAAAAAACATCAAAAAGAGCTCATGTATCAGCTAACAACTCACGCTATACCCCACTACTGGGAGTCTGACATCCATCGAGCTCATACAGATTTGGCTCGAGAATCTCACCAAGAGATCTGACCAAGAGCCCGCATGTTAGCTAGATGCCTAAATGCGTGCATCACTTTACATTACTCTAAATCGAAACTTCTTTACATGTCAAACAAAGTAAAATCATGATTCTCTGCTCCAAAAACTGAAGCAAATACAATACCTGAAGGAGCAGAGGTGGTGATTTCACCCGCTTGTGATTCCATAAACTCTTCAGTTGCTTGTGCAGCTACAAAGTTGTAGTTGCTTTGGTCATGCGACCAGAGGTTGTAACCTGAGGTTCCCATTCCATACTGAAGATTAGTTGCATAATACGGCTTCTGAATTTGTTGACTTTCATACGGAATAGTCTCGTTAACAGAGGTTGAACCGTACAAGGCATAGTCACAAAACCCACCAAAATCAGCAAACTGCAGAGGTTGTGGACCAATTAGATCATCCATTTCAAGAAAATCTTCATTAACCACCAAAGGGTTCACCCCCTCCACATAAGTATTCACAGACGGTTCGTTTACTGACTTAGGCATATCAGGACCAGACTGCACCTCCAATGGCTTGTGGTTCGGGCCAATGTATATCTGCCTGTCAACATCCTCAACGTCGACTGGATTAATCTGAGTCATTGGTGGAACAATGTCAACGCCAACCGTCAACTGTTTAGGCTCGTTGACCAAGGCATTAATATTCCTTACCAAAAGCGGCTCAACATCTAAATACTCATCATCATTGACCCATTCCTCTTCTACAAAGGGAGCACCATACTGCTCGCCATTTTTGGGGCCGGGTCCACTTTTCTTAAAAAGTTTGTATAGAACATAACATGGTTGTGTGCACCTGCATCTTTTTAATTCTTCCTTGTGCAAGACATACTCGTGCATCACCCAATCAGTGCGTTGACCAGAGGGTGCACGGCCTTGGTAATAAACGATGGTTTTCTTTATACCAACTGACCGTGAGTTGCAGTTAATAATCCGGTCCTTTCCTGTTGCTTTCCAATACCCGTTTACAGTAGCCCTGTTTGATCTTCCTCCAAATGGATACCTTCTATCTCGAGGACTGAAAAAGAACCACTGCCTGTCACCAGTTTTCCATTTGGATTGACCTAATAACATACAGGACACATTCGTGAGCATCAAGTATTCAATAATGGTTTTAATAAATGGAAAAAACCAGCTAATGCTCACACCGAAATAACATAAGAGCCACAAAACCAAAAGTTGTTCCAAGATTCACACAAAAAACTAAAGTGTTGGTTTTGTCTCATAATTTTTTTAAAAACATATGATACAATGTTAGCCCTTCGTTTCTATACATTTATACCTTTTTCGGTTATTTCCCTAAATAACTTTACCACGAGATAATCCGTAACGATAATCATGTATATAATTTTTAAAAACCTAGTCTCCAAAAGCCACTTTTTTACACATATCTTTGAAACCTATATATCCATTTATTAGTAGAGGCAGTAAGTAATGTACGTGGGTCCCGTTATAAGCATATACAGTATGTAATGTAATGTTTAGGAGAATCGAAGTTCTAAACCTACAAATATTGATAATATACAATTATTCATACATAATGTGTATATATAGAATGTAGTATGTAAACGAAAGTATGTGTCGTGGGAATGGAGGGATAGATAAAGAAGATAGATTGTGTGGGTAGGTACCTGGTAAATCATGTGGGTCCCATTTGTAAACATCAAGATCGGCAATGATATCAAGTTTGAGGGAACGGCCGCAAAGCTTACGCTTGAGATAGTACAGAATGAGTTCTTCATCCGTTGGATGGAAACGGAAACCTGGTGGGAACAATTTTGGTTGATCTGTTGATGATTCAGAACCCATACAACAATTAGTAATTTCAGAAGGGCGAGGGTGAGATTTTATATATATATATTGAGAATTGAAACTGTAAAACCCTAATTAATTCAGGGTTTGGGATCCGAGAGAAACTTGGAGAGCAAGAAATAAAGAAAGCGTCAAACCGACCCCACTATGGGTTGTTAATTGGGCCTTGTGAGATGAGAAAGTTAAAAACGTAAGCCCATATAATGCGGGAGAAACGGTGGTAACGGCGTGGTAATTGCGGGCTTGCGGCTAAGGACGGATCTCTTCAGGGGTCTAAGGCGACCCGGGCCCCCTCCATTTCTTCGATCACTAGTATAGTTTTATCCGTAATTTGTTTGAAAAATTATTTTTCTTAGTATTATTATTTTTTGTATTTTCATGACTTTTGGTCTCCTCTCATTATTTTTCTTAGGTCACGTTTGGTTCACAGAATTTGATGGAATCTGATGGAATTGGAATTGAATTCCATTCCTTAGTGTGTTTGGTTGGTTAAAGATGGATGAATCACATTCCGTTGGAATGTTAACATTTCCTCATTTGATGGAATCTCCATTCCTTGGGGATGGGGGAAGGAATCTCATTCCGTCCCTCACTTGAATCTTCAAAAAATCAAAAACATTCCGTCAAATTCCATTCCTTCAGATTCCAATTTCTTTGAAATATTCCATTCCTTCCAAAAACATTTCGCGAACCAAACGCGCCATTAGTATCATATTCTGATCACGTGACTTTCAGCCCTTTCTACTAAATAGGTCAAGGTCCGCCATTGATTGCGGCGAAAGGTGCTGGCAGCGGTGTGGTTATTGATATAAAGGTGTAGATGGAAAATGCTAGTGTAGTTTTTTCAGGTATCAATGGAAAGATGTGGTAAACTATTTAATTAATGGTATTTTAGGTATATAAGTTAATTATAAAAGAAAGCTTTTGAAAAAGTACGGGTATTATGGATTTTTTGAAAGCTTAAAAGTTTTTTTTTTCTTTTTTGAAATAAGATTGCTTTTTATAGAGTATAGATACTTAATAAATTCTAAAAAGAAAAACAAACAAACAAACAGGCATTTCTTACTTGTATCATGAAATACACTAACTTTAAAAAAAAAAAAAAATTTGAAATACACTTATTTATTTACCATATATAAATAGTAATTTGAGTTATCATAACAATATGTCGATTTAACATGACAATATGCTATGTTTGGGCTTATAAAACTCCCATCAAAATGTTTACCCAAATCATCCATGAGTATTTTGTACGCATACCGTACTTGTGGCCTTTTTGTACCTTATTATCTTTTTTAAAGGTAGATTATCATATTTTCCCTTCTTAACTTCTAAAATAACATATTTACCCATCTAAATAACATATTATCATATTTCTCTAAACTAAACACCAAATTTATCATATTTACCCATTTAATAAAAATATCATAAAACCCAATTTCACATAACTAATTTCCCATATTACTACATATACTAGATAAATTAATATATAAGTTATCACTCTTACAATAACGATATGAATTTTAAATACTGTGATATGAAATTCAATTCATGACGACACCATTTTCATACGAGGTCTTGAAGTCAAGAATATATATACATTCTCTGCAGCACATATGTTTTATCCTATATTTGTAAAAACCGGAAAAATAAAATTGATCAGCTTGACTTTAAACATTAATCTATCAGTTCATTTGATTTTAAATATAAATTTGTGAACATCACGTTGGTTAAATAACAATAATTTTATCATAAGTAATATTCTGTATATTTCTCGCATGTATGTCTTAAATGTATCAATCTTCAACCTCCATTGATAGTTCTAAAAGAAAATGGCTTTGAATCCAACAACACATCAAATGATGGAGTCTTGAGTGCTTCGGTGTTGGTTTTGCCTAATAGTTCCGGATATTTGGTGTTGAGAAATCATATTAGAATGAGAATTTATTCATTTAGTTAAACTAAGTATGTGTGGTAAGTTGAGAAATTAATTGTGTGGAATCGGATTTTATGCTTTTTTTTTAATGAAATGGGTAAATATGAGAGGTTTACTGTTTAGCTTGGGGATATATAATATTATGTTGATTAGATAGTAAATATGTTATTTTAAAGATTAGGAAAGGAAAATATGATAATATCCCTTTTTTATATGTATGTATCAATGTGTGTATGTATAATTGGATGATGATATGACATGGAATTGAGTTTTAATGTGTTGTTGGGTGGTGGATATGCTTGAGCATTTTGTACAAGACATTGGAGACGGCCTAAATACATCCTTAAGGGTGATAGTTAACGTGCATAAACAATCTGTATTTTTCATATAAAAAACTCACATCCTAAACAATTATTTTATACACCTTAACTACACCCCTTAAGACTATATTTAAGAAAACATTTTTATTGAAAATGAATGAAGATCTTCCAAAGTTGAAAGCAACTTTATAAGTAAATTAAAAAATGTTAACCGTCGGATTAAAATCAAATGTTAAAATTCAATCATTTTTTAATTTTGACTATTTATTTAAATCCAAAGATCAAATTAATCTCTTAATTTATCCTATAAAGTTTTTTTTAACTTCAAAAATTTCTATCTTTTAAATTAGTATAAATTTTATTTTAAGACGGTTCAATCCCAATTAATACATTCATTTGGATAAAAACCAATTAACTATTTAATATGTTATTATATGTACATCATCATGAAAATATCTCTCTACGTAAAAGGGGATTAGGGGGAAAATTTATGTAAAATTCAGGGAGACTCGGTATATTTATCAAATTTAAAGATTTAATTTGAAACTTTTTTTAAAAATGTCAGTACCTAAGCTTAGGTAAATTTTACGGACCATTTTCCTTAATAATAATAGTTAAGGAGATTTTTCTAGTTTTACAAATAGTGGGTCGTAGATAAAGCAAGTTCGTTCGGATTTTGGAAGCATCTAGATGTTACGGCATTCTTCCATCACCCCATTTAAATACTCAAAGCCCCCTTTTTTTATTTAATTAAACGCTACATCATTCAATTCATTTCATCTTTTTCCAAATATTAATTAATTAATATAACCGCGAAGAAGGATATACATATATATAAATCCAGATTCCAGATACCATCATGATGAGGTATTTATACATATCTTTCGATTCTCTTGTTTGTTTCAATTTTCAGAAGACTGATCGATTACTTTGGCCCGGGTTGCCTCAGATTAATTGCTTAATTACCTGAAATTTCATTCATTCCTTTGATTGGATTATCTATCTATCTTCTTTTTTTATAGATGATTTATATAGAGATTAGTCGAGTATATATGTCTTAATGTCTATCTATATCTATAAAGATAAACGACGAGTATATTTCCATGCATGTATGTATGTACGTTTGTTCCTTCATTTTTAGCAACCACTTAATTGTGTGTTTGGATCATATCCTGAAGTATTAATTATTAGTTTGATTTGAATCGCTTTAGTTTTGTTAATAATAATTGCAAAGTCATTTTGTTTCGTTGAATTAATTTCACTCTAGTTTTATTTTGGGTTTATTTGTCAACATTAAGTTTAATTCTCTAATTTGTGGATTTTTATTTGTAATGATTAATAGTCGACATCCTACACTGAAATGGGCACAAAGGGCGGATGTGGTTTTCATCACAATTGATCTCCCTGATGCCAAAGACGTCAACCTTAAACTTGAGCCCGAGGGCGGGTTTTACTTCTCTGCCACCGCAGGGGCCGACAGTGCCCCTTATGAGATTGACATTAATCTTCATGACAAGGTGGATGTCAATGTACGTATATCCTCTCCTCTCTCATCGATCATTGAAATGAATACTCTTTTTGTAAAAAGTTTCTTGTATATCTAGGAGTGAGTAATATATATGAAGTCGGGTATGTACAGGAAAGCAAGTCGAGTGTTGGGTCGAGAAGTATTGTATATCTGATAAAGAAAGAAGAAAGTAAATGGTGGAACAGGCTTTTGAAGGCAGGAAAGTCTCCCACCTTTATTAAGGTTGATTGGGACAAATGGGTGGATGAAGACGACGACCAAGATGAAAAGGGTTAGTTTTTTTGTATTTTGTATTGAAATGGATCATGAGACTATCAGAGGTTTTAAATAAATTTGACATGCTAATTATGTGGTCTTTGATGATATGCAGCTGGTGCCGATATGGACTTTGGTGACTTTGATTTTTCTGTAAGCTAACCAATTTAATTTCCTTTAATTAGTTCAATATATATATATATATATATATATAGTTTTTAGGTAAGATAAAACAAGTATTAAACTAAAACAAATAAAACAATAGGTTTTTATTCACTGAAAATCACCGTGCATCATGAAAGTAATCGTGTATCAATTACTTCGTGAATCTTAGTGCATAAATTTAATCATTATCTAAGGGTCAAGATCTTGTCTTATTTGTTTTACCTTAATACTTGTTTTACAATACTCAACCCATATATATATATATATATATATATTGTGACTTTTATATAAATGAAGAGTCTGACACTTGGGCTGCTGTTAATTTTGTATGCAGAAACTTAACATGGGAGGTGGTGGAGGCTTTGATGCAGATGGAACCGATGATGATGATGATAGTGACACGGAAGAAGAAGAGGAAACTTATAGCAAGAAGGAAGGCGTGCCACCCGTTGTTACCAACGGAGTTGAGGCAAAAGCATGAGTCTTTAAAAAGTTTGTTTAGGCGTTTTTATCAGTATGATTTTGATTCACGTATTTGGTCTGAAAGTTTGATGGGTTAGTTTCTAGTAGTGTTGGTGACAGTTGGTTGGTACCAATTTGTAGTAAATTACAATATGAATGGTCAAGACTTTCCTGTTCGCATATACTCGATCTGATTGTTATACTTGTGATCAAGTTACTAGTACTATTTCATCTGTAGACCTTACATATATGGTAAGGGTTGTTCAAGTATGCTGGTGGTGGTCTTCATTGTAAAGACTGATTCCCAATTTCTTGGTACGATAACAATTAAGTTTAAAGGCCTATTGAACGGAGTGCTTGGTAGAAGTGGTCATGTACTTGTGTACAAGCCGGTTCAGATGCACTAAAATGCACACCCCTTAAAGGACTAAAGGAGATCAAGCTAAATATAAAAACTCTCAAAGGTTTCATGAATAATTCATAACAATTATCAGCAGCAGCAACTGTTATGGTTTTCTGCTGTTGGGCAATGTCATAGGCAGCAGTTCAGGAGGTGTCTACATGTCTACATGCACATCATCTCAGTTGTTTTCCCCAAGTATGGCAACATAGAAGCATGCATGTATACTTTATGTTAAAAAGGTTAATATAAACTTTGGGTTATATTTGTATAAGTCCTCTTACTTCTGGGTTAAGAGTTGTGCAGGTATGTCTTTCTGGATTCTAGAGGGACTAAAGATGGACAAAGATAATGTGAAAGGAGGTTCTGGTTTGCTCTTGCTTATACACGACTAGGGTTGAAGATAATAATTAATAATAAAAGGGAACACCTAATCGGGCCGACTGATTCTCCTATTTGGTTGATTGAGTTTAGTAAGATCCTTTGTGATTGTTGGCTATTCTTCATATTCGTTCACTTTCACTCTCAACATTGCTAAAAAAACCTGCATATATCTCATTGAGGCCTGAACTTTAGTTTGTGCCGACCCTGGTTAATTACTGAACAAGATTAGGAACGAAAGTATTTCTCAATTTTCCAAGGAATCACAATTTGTTGCTATTAAATTCCAAGAGAAAATGCTCTGGGCAAATGTTCATTAATCTCGGCATTTGCAGCAAATATATACACACCTCTTTACATATGCCTAAAAGGGTACTCTTTGCTTCTGCTGTCATTTCTAACACATTGATGTTCTAATAGTATATGGTAATTGGTAAAACAATAGATTCAAATTTAATATAAAGATTATGCATATACATATGTTATGAAGACTATATAATTTATTATTAGATTTATCCTATTGCACAAACGTTATTACTAAAGAAGCAGCAGCATAAGCAGATGTTAAATGGCCACAAGTATTAGTGCCTCGGCAGGTATCTATTCAACCTGATCCATCATTCATGAAAATGATAACATGTGAGATTTCAATGTAAGTCCGCTTAATTACTTTGTTTTTTTCTTTTGGTAATAGCACAAAATTTTTCACAATATACACCTCTAGTAATGTATTCAAATATGCAAATTAAACAGAATCAACTTAATGGAGTAATGGACAACTCACAAGCCATTAAAATAAAATTCTTCTTGGTCATTAGAAAGTATACTGAACATATATTGCAGAAGGAATTGGTGACTGGTAGGCACTCGAAGAGTCGAAGCCATTACAGGGTTTCGCTGCTAGAAGTACGTATTAACTTGGGGAAACTAGATGGAAATTACCTACTCATTCAAAGATCAATAACACAAGAAAGCTTCTGATTCCTATTCAACAAGAAGTCCCCTTGCTTTATAGTTGCCTGATACAAAGCATTCTTTCCATCTGAGCGGTTGGTTTCTAGCACACCAGCTACTTTATCAATTTTACAATGAAGCTTCCCTACTGCAATAAATTGTGACAGGTCCCTGTTTGCAGCAAACCAATTGATGTTAAACACAAGAAATATAACAATATGAATCACATGTACGTGAATTGTCTACGTGCATATATGGGCTGGATTGGTTATTGGATATGGGTCAAAATGAGATTTAAACACCAACAGTATTTATCCATATTGTTTTCTATCCTTCATTTACAATTAACTAGATTTGTCCCCCGGGCGGGAGACGTAACGTTTATTATTTATGATAACACGTAAAATTATAACATGTGTTAGAAACATCATACAATAACTATATTGATGCAAATAATTAATTACACATAGACAACAATAATGTAATGACCTAAGAATCAATACGATTTTTATAAGGATCCTCCTCCGGATGAAATTGAATGGGATCCTGAGAAACTAAGTAGGGCTAGTGTTTTTACAAGAAATCTCTAGCCAACCTTCTTGCAAGAGATTTTTTTGTTTTTTAAAAGAGCTTTTGCAGAAAAGGGATAAAAAAAAATTAGACAAAAAAAAACCAAGAAAAATTTTCAAAAAAAAAAAAAAAAAAAGTGACGTTAATTGTATTCAACATTTTACAATCCAATATCAAACAAAAAACTATGAACATCTATGACCAAGCCAAATGTGCCTTGGGTTTCACCTTATGTGATGGCCCCACCAAAATACTTAAATAAAAAGGTTTTGTGAGATGTCACGAATTCCGATTCATGGTATTTAATATATATATATATATATAGAGGGAGAGAGAGAGAAAAAAAAAATCCATTTCTCTTTGTTTATTTCCTTCTACCAAACACACCCCAGTGAATTTAAAGATCACCTTAAATGAAAAAAATAAAAAAAAGATAACATTATTTTGGTTCGTACCACATGAGGACTGGGATAATCAAAGTTACTATATAATTTGTAGTTACTTTTTTTTTAAACGGCAAATTTGGATCACTGACGAACCATTGGAGTATCATCGTGGCACCAAGATACCACCCGATCATATCTCTACTAGGCAATAATATGTCAATACATTAATTCAGAAGAAAACTCAATAAATATGGGAAACCCCCCTATGTATGTTTTGAACTCATGACTTTATGGTTACTAGGCTTTATCCCACCACAAAATGCCACTAATGGCATGATTTCAAGTAACCTATTATAAGATATCAGTCTTCAATTTAAAACCTGATTCCCACTTCTTGGTATGATAATGACAAGGTCAAAGGGATTTGACCGTTTTGTATCAAAGTAAGATGACATGATTTTATTTTATTTTAACGATATTATAATCTACTTCTACTTTAAATTAGACACATGTCTAAGATGAAACTCAGAAATAACCTTATAAATTCACCCCCACAAATGTGAGAACTGGGACTCGAACCCAGATGGCCAGATGGATCCCTTAAAAATCAAAGACCATACCAATGGGCCACCAACCCCATCAGCTAAGATGACATGATTTATTTATGGGGAAATCATTTATGCAATTAACTACATCCATGATGGATGCAGAGAGAGTGAGTAAAATTACCGTTTTACTATTTATATATTTTCATAATTATAAAATTATTCCATTCATATATAACCGAGCTGTAGCCATGAAATATGTCATTTTCCCTTTATTTATAGGATAACAAGTTTAAGAATTAAGGATTGTGAGTGGTTGATACAAGTTTGAAGTATCATGTATTCTTGTACAAACCGGTACAGATGAAGTAAAATACCCGCACCTTTAAAGAGTTTTACCTAAAGATAAATCGGTGTGCAGATACGTTTTTTGTTTCCCTACTTTGTTTTCTTTTTAAGTTCCTTTTTTGGGTTTCAACTATGTGTATAGATGTACTGTGACATTCTTTTTAGAAGCGTCTTGGGCAGAAACATCATAAACAACTTGAAACTTTAGAGAATAATTCATAGCAATTTCCAGCAGCAAGTGTCATGGTTTTCTTCTGTCGGGCAATTAATGTCATCTCCTTATTTTCCCAAAGTATACCTGAAATTGGCAACAGATAAGCATATCTACTTTCACTCTTAAAATTGCTAAAACCACTGAGTTAATGGAACTGCAGACATGTCATTCATGAACTAAAGTTTGTGTTGACCCTGGTTGATTACTGAACAAGATAATGAGCAAACATGAAATACCTGTTCGAGTTAATTTCTCAATCTTCCGAGAAATCACAATTTGTTGCTTTTAAATTCCAAGAGAAAATGTTTAGGCAAATGTTCATTAATACTGGGATATGAAAAAAGATACACATCTCTTAACATATGCCTAGAAGGACAAAATTTGGTACTGAAACGATCTCATGTACCACTTTATAAACTACAATCTGGAAAATATTACATTGTGACCTTAATTGGACCTATTAGCCCTGTCACAAGCATCCTCCACGAGCTGAGGGGCAACTCCAACATAGTTGTGGGGGGTTAACTTTAGAAGCCCAGTCTTCGCTTCCACTGGTATTTCTAACCCATTGATGAATTCGGTAATGCTCTCTTTGTTAACTGTCCTTCCTCTGGTAAGTTCCTTCAGTTTTTCGTAAGGTTCTTCAACACCATATCTTCTCATCACCTAAGTACAGATTATTTTGGTTTTCTTGTAAGAATATGGTTCGTAAGTCAACAAACAGGGCTGATCCACCAACATAGGCCTCCAAGACCATAAAGGATGATAAGAGTAACATAAGTCATTAAATAAACGATACTTATAATATCATTCCGTCCAAGAAATATATGGAACAAGTTTCATTTTTGACAAAGTTTCAATCCAAAACACATATCGGCCCGTTAGTAATCAGTACAAAAAGGATTACATTAAACTTTATTCCGTAAGATTATTCGACTCTGTTGGGACCCAGGAGAACCTTTGCAAACATTTTGTCAATCATGAAACATGGCTGTCAGTCATGAAACATGGTGTTTGTTTTGTGAAAATGAGAATAATTAAATGAATTAACAGAACGATAAGAACGAGTTATAAAGCATTCCTAAATCCAGGTAGCTCTCTTGGGAGTGGTCTGTAGTTATTTAAGATATCATGCAACTAATAATGTCCTGCTCCCCTCTCCCTATGTCTATAGATATCATGTTGTATAAAAGAAATAGGCAGAGAGGATACTGGAAGGCGGAAGCAATAAAAATGTAGAGATCTCATTTGTAATCATGCAAGACATTGTGATTAAATCATTTTATTGAAGGAATCAATATTTTGATATGAATCAAGGAAGAAGATGGGCCTAAATAATGGGTCCAGACTTTAAGGGTTGTATGACTTGAGGGGGTTAAATGATAATTATTATTATTATTTAGTTATTATTATTATCTATTAGTAGTAATTACTTGGTAAACAAGTCGACTGCCAGCCATTAGGGTTAGGTATTGAGAATATTATTGTCGTTCTTAGAACATAGGGCTGGTGGAGCATTATACCAGATTAGGGCTACTGGAGCCTATCCAGATTATCAATATATTGTCTTGTTCTTCCTCTATTTTCTGTTTTATTCACCGTGTTGCTGTTTTCAAGCTTGATTCACATCATATTTGAAAAGTACTTTAGTAACTAAGAGAATTAAAAAGGACTCATTTGCCATTATCAAAAACAAGAACCATTCAAAGAAGATATACTATCATTCTATCAAAGCAAGATACATACTGTTTGTATTGGTTCAGCCAGAACCTCCCATGAGTTGTCCAGGTCTTTGTTTAAGGCGGCTTCATTGACCTAGCAACAAAAGAAAGTTCATACAAACATAAAACTATTAGACCATTTATGCTTTCTGTTTTTCAAAAAGTCATTTAAGATTGATTTGACTCATAACCAAACAACTTTAAGTGTATGTGAAACCTTGAAACCAATTCTTGTGGGCTAAAACACCTAAGAATGCCCATAAGGCCACAAGTATGACTTTAAAAGGTGGCGTTGACATTTACTACAATTATAGATGTTCAAACATAAATTTGCTTCTACTAACTTATATTACATGATTAACATCTAAAAAAAAGCTAGCTTATCTGATGGAGATTCAGAACCAAAAACAAATAGTAAATGGAAGAAATAGAGATGAAATAGGGAAGGTTTTTTATTAATGAAGATAATAGGAAAACCAAAAGGTCCAAGGGATGAATCCCTCTCTCAAAGCAAAGCTAAGAGCCAATACATAGAGAAAATATGTAACCTGTCTACAATGTCCCTCCCCATTCCATTTTATACACCTCACTCTCTCTCACTTCATTAAAGTAAATTAATAGCCAACTTCCTGAATTCCCTTCTGGTTCCTTCTAGAATACACATGCATAATTCTGGGTCTTTGGTCATTAGATACTAATAGATCAGAATTTGTATCATTACTCCCGCCTTCTAACAAAGTCTTGTCCTCAAGATTTGCATTAGGAAATTGACTCTTAATAGTTGCAGCGTCTTCCCAAGTAGCTTCTTCTTCTGATTGTTCCTTCCAATGAATTAACCACTGCTCCATTGGTTCTTGAAAAGTCTTGATAGAACGTCGTGCTAAAACTGCCAAAGGAATCAACAGATCAGAAGCACCCAACTCCAATTCTGGTGGTAGACTTTGTTCAACAGGTGCGGAGATAGCCTTCTTAAGAAGTGATACATGGAAGACGGGATGAATTTTCGATGTGGGAGGAAGATCCAACTTGTAAGCCACGGGTCCAAGCTTGTCTATGATCTTGAAAGGGCCAAAAAACTTAGCAGATAGCTTCTGATGAATGCGACTTGCAACAAAAGTTTGGCGATAAGGTTTCAGCTTAACATAAACCCATTCCCCAACCAAAAAATTGACATCTCTCCTCTTCTTATCAGCCTGTGCTTTCATTGTAGATTGAGCATGCAAGAGATGTTGCTTTAATTGCTTTAAAGCTTCATCCCGGTCTTGCAACTCTTGAGCAACTGTCTGAACTCGTACCTCTCCCGGAATAAAATGTATAACAGATGGGGGTTTCCGTCCATACACGATTTCAAAAGGGGTTACTCCGGTAGAACCATGAAATGTTGAATTATACCAAAACTCTGCCCAAGGGATCCAAGCTGACCAATTACGGGGATGGTCAGTAGCAAAGCATCTTAAGTATGTCTCTAAACAACGATTAATCACCTCAGTTTGACCATCCGTTTCCGGATGATAAGCAGAACTCATGTGTAACTCTGTTCCCTGGGCACGAAAGATCTCTTGCCAAAATCTACTGATAAACAATGGGTCACAATCACTAATTATCGACTTGGGAATTCCATGATGACGCACAATTTCTTTCACGAAAATTTCAGCCACTGTCTTTGCTGTGTACGGATGTTTAAGCAACACAAAATGGCTATACTTTGAAAGTCTATCGACCACTACTAACAAAGCATCGTACCCATTTGACTTAGGCAGCCCCAAAATAAAATCCATAGAAAGATGCTCCCAAATTGCTTCTGGGATGTCTAAGGGTTGTAAAAGCCCACCAGGAGCGGTAGAACTTGTTTTGCAACGTTGACATATGTCACATTTCCGCACGAATTTCTTAACATCCTTTAACATTCCTGGCCAATAGAGATTGGCTGCTAGCCTTCGATAAGTACGGTAATAGCCAGAATGTCCTCCCGAAGCAGAAGTATGAAACTCTCGCAACAAAGTAGGAATAAATTTAGAAGTACGAGCAATTACCAATCTATTCTTATAATATAAGACCCCCTAATGTAGCGAGAAACCAAGAGGTACCTTAGTTCCTTCCAAACAGGCCTGCATAAGTGTTTCAATCTCTGCATCCTTCTGGGCTTCTTCCACCATTTGGGCACCTTGCAACCATAAAGGTTCTGACACAAGTGTTGAAAATTCCCCAGAATCTGCTTTACGTGATAACGCATCCGCTACCCTATTTTCCCTTCCTGGCTTATAGAGAATGTCAAAGTTGTAGCCAAGCAACTTTGCTACCCAATTCTGTTGGTCTGGGGTAGTAATTCGCCGCTGTAACAAATACTTTAAGCTTTTCTGGTCGGTATATACCACAAATGTGGTGCCCAACAAATATGAACGCCAGTGTTGCACCGCTAAGACCAATGCCATTATCTCCCGTTCATAAGCTGATTTAGTAAGGTTCTGGTCACTTAAAGCTTTACTATAATAAGCAATAGGTTTTCCGTGTTGCATTAAAACAGCTCCAATTCCACGGCCCGACGCATCACATTCAACAACAAAAGGAAGACTGGTAAAGCCAAAACAGGGGCTGAACTCAAGGCTTGTTTTAAAGCCTCAAAGGCTTGTTGAGCGTCATCATTCCAATGGAAAGCATCTTTTTTTGTTCAATCAGTTAATGGTCGGGCAATACTACCATAATTTTTCACAAATTTTTGATAGTATCCCGTAAGACCAAGAAAGCCACGAAGTTCTTTAATTTGTTTCGGAACAGGCCAATCCATAACTGCAGTAACTTTACTTGAATCCATTGACACCCCTTCCTCAGAAATTATGTGACCAAGGTATTCCACCGAGGTCTGACCGAAATAACACTTCTTTTGATTAACCACGAATTGATGTTGTAATAAAATTTCAAGAACCTGATGCAAATCTTTCGGATGAGTTTCCCAACTCGGGCTGTAAATTAAGATATCATCGAAGAAGATGACTACCTTTTGACGTAACAATGGACGAAAGATATCATTCATAACAGCTTGGAATGTAGCAGGTGCGTTCATAAGTCCAAAAGGCATTACTAAGTATTCATAGTGCCCATCATGTGTACGAAACGCAGTTCTCTCAATGCTTTCAGGGTGCATACGAATCTGATTATAACCTGATTTCAGGTCTAACTTAGAGAAAAATCGTGCTCCGTGTAACTCGTCTAAAAGTTCCTCCACCACTGGAATTGGAAATTTATCAGGAACGGTAGCTTTGTTAAGAGCTCGATAATCAACACACATCCTCCAAGTTTGATCTTTCATTCGAACCAAAATTACAGGACTAGAAAAAGCACTTTTGCTTGGACGAATCATGCCCGAAGAAAGAAGCTCCTGAACTTGTTTCTCAATCTCGGCCTTTTGAGCATGAGGATACCGATATGGGCGCACACAAATGGGTTCATTAGGATTCAAAAGTACAATACTATGATCATGAGAACGAATTGAGGGCATTCCTGACAACGCCTTGAAAACAGCCTTGCAACTATTCAAAACATTCTGTAATTCTTGCTCTTGTGATAACGACAACCCAACCGACATAGCTGTCAACAAAGAGTGAGAGAAACTGCCTGAATGAACCTGATCAGGACAAGATAACCATTGATGGGAAGCAACTTGATGAAGGGAAGAACCAACTCCATTAAGAGTAACCCATTCACCATTATGTACAAAACGCATCCACAAATCCTACCAATTGTGAGTCACTTCCCCTAATGACTTCAACCAATCCATACCCAACACCACATCCAGATCTCCAGTGTCAAATACTAACGCATTAATTAAAAAGGAACAAGTTCCCACCGAAACTAAAACGTTGCAACACTGCTGCGTAATTAAAACTTTATAACCATCTCCGAGTTGAATGTGAATACCTTGGAATGAAGTAATACGCAGTCCTAATGAATGGACCAGTTTGCGCGAGATAAAGTTGTGGGTGGCACCACTGTCGACCAAAATCAACACCAGAATGTGAGCCACAAAGCCCTCAAGCTTTAATGTCTTCCCACCAGAAACCGAAACATGAGCCCCAAAATACTCCCAACACCGAACAGGACCCTTGAGCAATTTGAGGTGATTCCAACAACTCTGCCCGAACTTGAACCTCTTCTATTTGATACTGAGTGCCACTATCGTCATTGTACTCATCATCACCCAACAGTAGAACTCGTAGTTTACCCTCTGGACATTTGTGTGCAGGACCAAATTGCTGTCCACAGCGGAAACACAAACCCTTTTTTTTGCGTTCCTCCCATCCTGTTCGTGTAAGTGATCTAACTCCCCGATCACGACTAAGGACATTTGAGATCTCAACAGAGTTAGAACCTTGTGAACGAGGGTTGAGGGCACGATTGGGCTCCATCCGAACAGGCCCAGTTCCCATTTTAGGCGACAGCGGCCCACGAGACTCATTGTGACCCAGTAAACGATCAACAGAATGAAAATTAGGCGACCCCCCCTCTTGTTGATAACGAAAACGAAACTGAGAAATACCGGCAGATGAAGGACGGAGCATCTCCTCCACATCCTTAGCCAAATACATGGCATCCAAACGAGAAGAAGGTCTATGTAATCGAACCCAACGCTTAACCTCATCATGTAGACCAGCAACAAAATAGCCTAACGCCTGAGATTCAGGTAAACGAGGAACTAGCGACAAAAGGTATTCAAAATCATCGATATAATCATGAATTGATGAAGTTTGTTTAATTGTAGCCAACTGTTCATAAGGATTTTGGATCTCCAGACCACTAAATCTCTGTAACAACTCTAATTCAAATTGATCCCAAGTTAATGAATCATGGACTTGTTGTAAAACAGAGAACCAGTGTTCAGCAACACCAGTCATACTAAGTTGAGCCAAATGGATACGTAAATGAGAAGACGTACCATTGATGGCAAAATACAGTTTTACTTTTTGAATCCAACCTTGAGGATCGAATCCATAAAACTCTGGTAATTTGATTTTTTTGACTGCCCAAGGCAATCCTGCGGAAGAGTTGGGAGGAGTAGGCCCACCATCAAGAAACCCCTCATCTTCACCAGATTTGGGAGGAGTATCCTCACCAGAATTGACAACATAACTAAATCCAGATCCACCACTTCCATCCTTAGATGGAGGCGGTTTGCCCTGTTTTTTCATCCACCCCAACATTACCTTACGAAATTCAGCGGATTCAGCCTTATCATTCTCCAAGGTTTTCAGTGATAACTTGATTTCTACAACATCAGATTGAAGACGTTGAATTTGTTCCTCCTGTTGTTCCAAACGGCTTTGAACAGATCGAGTTTCCATTGTAAACAAATAAACAAGAAGAAAAACGGCAGGTCGCTGGCAGGTCGGACCAATGATGGAGATTCAGAACCAAAAACAAATAGTAAATGGAAGAAATAGAGATGAAATAGGGAAGGTTTTTTATTAATGAAGATAATAGGAAAACCAAAAGGTCCCAGGGATGAATCCCTCTCTCAAAGCAAAGCTAAGAGCCAATACATAGAGAAAATATGTAACCTGTCTACAATGTCCCTCCCCATTCCATTTTATACACCTCACTCTCTCTCACTTCATTAAAGTAAATTAATAGCCAACTTTCTGAATTCCCTTCCGGTTCCTTCTAGAATACACATGCATAATTCTGGGTCTTTGGTCATTAGATACTAATAGATCAGAATTTGTATCATTATCGGTAATAAAGGACCTTGTAAGGTACAAAAAAATTCAATCAGATTATTACCTGAAGCTTCCCAATTCCTACCAATGCACTCTTGTATGCAAGAAGAGAAGGGCCCAGGCACAGACCAAAGTTTCTCAGAACTGTAGAATCAGTCAAGTCACGCTGCAATTGTGATAACAATTATGCCAAGTAGATAATTGCATAGTGAAAGCAAAAAGATTCGGGCAGGGGTGGGAGATACAAATTATTTAAAAGCGAATACATATATACCTGCCAACGTGAGATAGGCAGCTTCATGCTTAAATGGTCTAACAATGCATTAGCTATGCCAAGATTGCCTTCACTGTTTTCAAAGTCAATTGGGTTCACTTTGTGCGGCATTGTTGACGACCCGATTTCACCAGCCTTAGTTACCTGCCAAAGTATTTCCCATGTCAAAGTCAGCCAATTATTGGCAAGAAACAAAGGATTTTTTCTCATAATTAATATTCACAGAAACTACTTTAAATAGTGCACCTGCTTGAAGTAGCCCACAGATATATAGCCCCATATGTCTTTGTCAAAGTCAAGTAAAATATTATTGAAACGGATGAATGCATGGAAAAGTTTAGCCATGTAGTCATGAGATTCAATCTACAACACAAATATTGTTCCGGATTATATGTCAGTACATCAATTTCATGTATGTGTGACATCACTGAACAAAAAAAGGTCTGCAAGTAATAACGTGTATAAAACACACCTGGGTAACATGTGGGTTAAAGCTCAATCCAAGAGAGTTTACAAACTGCTCTGCAACATATGGCCAATTTACATCAGGATATGCCACAGCATGTGCATTATAATTACCAACTGCGCCTGCAAACTTTCCCAATATCTCTACTTGTGAAATATCTCGCCTCTCTCTGCTCAATCTCTCAGCAAATATTACCATTTCCTTCCCCAAGGTTGTAGGTGAAGCTGGCTACATAACAACATATAAAATAAGTTACTTGTTTACAACTATAAACGTTGTAAACTAGAGGCAGTTACTGTTTTAATTCAGAGTTAATGAAAATGTTATACCTGTCCATGAGTCCTAGAAAGCATAGGAATGTATGCATTAGCTTTGGCCATAGTATATATTGCATTAATTAAGTCATCCATGACAGGGAGAACAACTGAGTTAATTGCACCTTTTAGCATCAGTCCATGAGCAAGGTTATTTATGTCTTCAGATGTACAACCAAAATGGAAAAATTCTAGTACCTAAAATGAATTTATGAAGATAAATTCAACATGCTAGTGTACACAGATAAGATTACAGTAACATTCGCACATTCTAGGAACTTGCATGAATAAAAGGTACACACCTTAGCAATCTCAGGATCTTCTTGACATTTTGTTTTGAGAAAATACTCTACTGCTTTCACATCATGATTAGTTATTTTCTCGATACTCTTCACTTGTTTTGCATCAGCCTCGCTAAATCCATCAATCAATCCTTGCAATTTTGTTTGAGCTTCATTGCTGAAACTGGGAACCTCGGATACTTCAGGAATTTGTGAAAGCTTTAGCAGCCACTTGATCTGAGGTTACGGAAACACACACAAGAATCTACTAAACATCAAAATTGTTATGGCAGATCCAATTCTTATTGACCTTGCATGTCCATAATATTTTCCACCATTCTTGACTTACCTCCCTACATAGATTTCTAATACATTATAAAGATTTGTAAATAGAACATTAAGAAAATATATAATTACTACCGCCATTTTAGTGAGCTAAGTTTAGAATAACTAATAGCATGGAAAACACAAAAGAGGCTATATCAAACATGATAAACAACTGAATGATGAAATAAACTTCGTACCTCAACAAGGGTTCGATAGTAGATCAGGCCATATTCACTCAAATAGGGGGATAAATCCTTGACCTTATCCCGGTAACGTCCATCCAAAGGACTTATGGCTGTTAAACTTGAGAGCTCCATCTCAGAAGATTTCACTTTGGCCTGGAATTACATGGAATCTTTTGGTTAACATAACAGGTACTTGGAGATTTAAAAACTACTAATTCGATCGATTAAATAAACTGAGAAATCAGAAGGTTCAAATACCCTTTCCCTTATTACAAAAGGTTGCAAGTCACAAGTGCAAATCTTACCAAAGGCACGTGGAGAAACCATATCTTGTGATCCATGTGTGGGAATGGTGACTCACCGGGCATGAGTTCTATGCGGTGTGCACTCTGGGTACCAAGACGGTACATGGGACCAGAGGGTTCCCACCCAGTTACCCTTTTTTTTAAAAGGTAGAACACATAAAATTATAAGATTCTATGTGAACTTTGTACAACATTTAGTCTTTATTTTCTGAATGTACTATTTTGGATACCTGACGAATTAGATAATGATGACAAATAAGAAAAATCAAAAGTTTAAAAAGTAACTTTTTAGGATGATTTGAGATGCGATATAACTACAAAATCCCCTGACTTGCAGAAAATCATTAAGTTGAGTAATCTCTCTGTGGAAAACTCAGTTCATTGCAGGATAAAAGATTTCCAACGATAAATAACTTACAAAACTTTTTATACTCACGAATTTGTATGCAGCGGTTACAGTTGTTAGCAGGTAAGATACTTCATATATTTACTTTTTATCTTAATAAACACAAAATGTGCTAAACAAAATGAATTTTTTCACAAGACGGTATTTGTGAGCGAGAGTAAAGTTAGAAGTTACATAATCAAAGAGGATGAAAACGATCGTCAAAAGCAGCCAACGAAATAGACAAATATAACCTAACAAGATAAGAAAAGCTCATACCTTTCCAGCATATTTCATGTCACTACTGACTTCCTTCAAAGTTGCTTTAACAATGCAACTTTTACGAGGAAAAGTCAAATGATGACACGAAGCACGGTTTAGAGTTGGAACAGATTGTTCAAAGAGGTAGCTTGCACGAGTCAAGTTCGATGCCGAACAGCTGCCATTCGGAACTCTAATGCACAATCCGGTTTCCATAAAGGCGTACACAACAACACTTTACGATACTTATATCCGCAGCGATATACGATGCGTTTAATCCAGTCAGAGATTCCTAAAGAAATAAGTATCGGTTAAAAAATTTGGGCATGCAATAACTGCTTATAAAACACGCAAGAAATGAAGTCTGTTAAAGTTGCCAAAATCCTAAATCCCTAATTATTAATAATTAAGTATATAAAACTACCTAAAAAAATTTTAAAGATACTTTAAAGACATCGGTGTTCTCCATAAAAGTATACTCCGTAATAACTGACTGAAATGTTTACTAGCATAATAAACTTACGACTGCGTTAGATGAAGAGTCGGAGATGTTCGGGAGAAGACACGACGGCAGCCGCGGCGCCGTTGTTACGGCTAATGTTTTAAAAATATTGTGACACGGTCACCTGACCTGACTGATATTTTGCTTTGCTTTTTCTTTTTCATTTTTTTTTTTTTCCAGTGGAGGAATTACACATGAAATTCAAGGAGGGTTTATTTTGCACCCCTTGTGTTTTAGATGTTACACAGTTGTCGCTCCAAGTTTTCTCAAAATATGTATAGCGATGCTGATGCATAAAAGTAATAAGCCAATCATGTCTTTTATTTTTATTGCATTTGTCTTCTCTTATTAATATGCATATTTGATTAAGTCTTTTTAGCGCATGTTTTTGTTGTGCCATTGGAAGTATTTCCTTGGTATACATTTACCAGTCTCTGAAGTTAGTGCATACAGTTTTCATATGATTCATGCTCCACTACCCGGGTTAGAAGAATCATTGCTAGAGACCGAACCGAATGCCATGGGAAGACGGGAATGGCATTAAGGCTGCGGATTATGTCATTCATTTTGATTGCATTTGTCTCCTATTAATATGCATATTTGATTAAGTTTTTTTTTGCACGTGTTACTGTTTAATCATATTAGGAAAAGAATTAGTAGTACATGAAGTCCATAACATTAGAGACGTGACTTTGCATATTCAATTCTTTAATATTGGCATTCTTGAGATACGAAGAAAACTGGTCCAAGTCCTGTTAGTCGAATATCACCTTAGGAATAAGATGGACTTATGACATATCACCTTTCCAACAATGTAAGTTGGATAATCTTCTTAAATAATGTACCTTTCCAGTTATAATTCTTACCAGTAGTTGAAACCTGTGGGAAGCTTGTTGGTGGGGAGAAAAGGCAGTGGGATAAAGACAAGATACAATAGAGTTGCAAGTGAGTCGAGCCAAACTTAGACTTCTTAAGGGTTGGGTTTGACTTTAGAAGTCAGAACCTTGGCATAAGATCAAGTTAACATCAATGACTCAAACTCGAGTTCTACTTGAGAACTACGCTGGAACCTTGGCATAAGATCAAGTTGGGTTAGAATTTAATATTCAAACTTGAGTTCTACTTGAGAACTATAACTGGCTTTGAGTCGTATCAATAGAATCCATCCAAATCATATATTACCATTTACCAGTCACAACTCACAACCATGATGAACAATATCTCCATTACATATATCTGTTGAGATTCTAGCACAAAAAACCCAAAACATCAAAGTTTTACCCTATGCAAATAACAATGCATAAACTAGAAACATCATAAACAACTTGAAAATCTCTCACGGGAGTTTCATAACAATTTCCCATAGCAGCACATGTTATGGTTTTCTGCTGTTGGGCAATGACATAGACAGCAGTTCAGAAGGAGGTAACAACGTGCATACCATCTCCTTTGTTTTCCCAAAGTATACCTGATATTGGCAACAGATCAGAAGCTCAATGTCAAAATTGCTAAAAACCACCGAGTTACTGAAAATGAATACATGTCATTGACGCATGGACTAAGTTTGTGCTGACCTTGGGTGAATTACTGAACAAGATGATGAGCAAAAGTGGAATACCTGTTCGAGCTGATTTCTCAGTTTTCCCTCCAATTCTTCTATCATCTTTCCCATATTGCACAGATGACCATCCTCCAAAGGAAGATCTGCTTTCATCTATGAAACAATCAGAAGAAGAAAAGAAAACAACAAAAGTAAGTCAATAGAGTAGGAACAACAGCAATCCACTATGGACTATGAAACAGATGCTTGTACATTGATCACATGATGTTATATTTTGGTAATGTGTGGATACATTATATAAGCTTCAGTTTTAGTCAACTCCAAAACAGATTGCTTACATCGCTAGGCATACAAAATATAGATGGAGACAGAATCGCTAGCATTTGGCATGACTCGATTAAACATCAATTATGAATTACCTGTCGCCTAATTGATCCTGACAAATTAAACGAGCCAGATGTGTCGCTATCTGTAGTCAGCGATAGCATTATAGTACTTGTCAAACAGTAATTAGCCACTCCTTCCTCGTCTGGTCCAACCTGAACCATAGTAGATCAACTGTAATTTCACAGAATATTGGAGGCAAAAGAAAAAGCTTTACCCAGTACGCCAGTCACAAATAAAGAATACCTGGATAACATGTATAGCATCCCATCCACCCTCATGCAGATAACCCCTTTTACCATGTGCATATTTTGATCCATCTTCATATCAAGAATATTCTGTTAATAAGAGTCATGGAATAATAGAATGGAGAACTAATTCAGACAAATATAAACCTTTTTTAATCAGGAAGCAGGCCACGAAGCCTTCACAATCATCCTCTTCCCACAAGTAGACTGATGAAATACCGCCTTCATAATACCTAACAGACAAATCAATCGCCAATGACGACAAGCCATTTATCTCAAATTACTTATTGCAGTTCAGAAATGAAACCAACAGGCTTAATAGATAGGATATAAATGAACAATCAAGCTATCCACCCTAATTAGTTGGGTTAGGCAAGAAATGAAATTTAAGACGAGGTGAGTAAAGGACCTCACTGGTCACGATATACTGTAAACACTTCATTAGCCTCGACTTCTAGCTTCCTCAATTCTGGTGATGGATACATCCCATCTTCCAATGGAGGATGATACGTATTTGACCAAGGCGATCTGCAACCAAAAATATAGTATAAAGACTAGAAGCAATATGATAATATCAAAGATTTTAGAAAAATCAGAGATTATCCAACAATAAGTGCATCATCTTTATTCTGGTGGTGCATATTTGGAATTTTGGCCTCAAGAATCATAATTAGACAAAGGCCATCCAAATATAAGTGCAGCGTCTTTATTTAGTAGATATTTGAGACCCTCATTTCCTTTCCAATATCAAATATGATAATTGACTCAAATAATTGCTTAAAAGGCATATAACAAGGCATGATACGAGAATCATGATTATTTGAACAATAAGAAGCAATGTCATTACCTGTATGAGTCTGCATCTCTGTTGTACTCACATAAGATGAATTCCTTTGCATTATCAGCATCACATAAAACCTGTTTTAGAGAGTAACAAACAATACCGAATGAAGTATTAATGTATTATACAGATATAGATTCTATAAAAGGATGAACCAACTGAAGCTGGGCGATGTAGTATGAAATAATTGTACGGATACGAACTATTTGGTGGTATGTGGTGTTTGTACGGACTGTTGCTTGAAAATTTGTAAAACTACGAAGACCGGTGTTGTAGATACCGGCCTTGTCCAAATAATTGAATACCGGTGTTGGAGACACCGGCCTTTGCCTATGTGTCGGATAGATGACTTAAGCAGTTAAGCCCGGTGTTGGAGACACCATTCTTCAAACCTTTTCTTTAAGGCTGGTATTACAGTTACCGGTCTTCAAATTTGTAATTTTTTTTTAAGATCCTGAACTTGAGTTTTTTCTTTATTATTTCTTTGAAAAGAGAGTGAGTGGTCTTTCATGGCGAGTAACAGCGGATATGGGATTCAAGAATCAAGACGGTGGGGGATAAAAGTCCTAGTCAAGTTGTATATGCGTGAATATGTGTTTGACCCTTTACTTTCAAGGCCTGTCTATAAGAGATTAGTGTCAATTCTTTTTTTATTCTTTGAAATGGCATGTCAATTTAGTCAGACTCGCTTCAATAATTAATTCATTCCTGCATAGCATTTAATAATTAAACAAAGACAAAACTGGTGTTACAACACCGGGAATAAGACATGTATAGCAAAAACCGGTGTTTCCATGACGGGTCTTCCATGATTGTGACAAAGCCGGTGTTATAGACACCAGTTTTCGTAGATTTACAAATTTTCAAACAAAAATTCGTACAAACACCACACAGGTCCAAATGCTTCATATTCGTACAATTATTTCGATGTAGTATGTGACACTATTTACACTGATGCATATGTGTTTATTGGTACTTGAATGACAGCAACAAATCAGTAATAAAATTCGAATTCTACAACATGCTCTATCTTATAATCTTAACAAGTTCCTCTGTGAATGAAGTACATCTCAACACTTCTATTTGTAGTAAAAACAGTTGCAAAACGTTTAGACAACAAAGGAAGATTGTCTAGAAAGACTGTAAGTGAAGCTCAATGTAGAAAAGCAAGACCCTAACTTCATCAAAGATAGTAGATGAATAGATCCATCGCATTTAGTTCCTTTCCACCGATACTATAATTCTTATATTGTATCCTAAAAGATTGACATTTGAAAAACCCCAATTAGACCGCTCGGTCCATCGGACTAGATAAATCTAAGCTCCCCTAGCAGCCCAAGTCCCACCAAATATATGTTTCTAGATAAATGAAATCCCTCCTTGGGTGAGTTCAGGATGGAAAGCGGGATGCTTCCAAATACTCCAAAATCAATCTAAAACCTAGTAAGATTTCTAACCCTAGGTAACATCAAAAAGTAAAACATATAACAGATTCACAGATACAATAACAGTTCAAACCTTATCAATAACACTTTAACTAAAAAAGAAAAAACCCAAAGGATAAAGTTAGCAACTTTAGACATACAAGACAGAAAGTTAGGATCTTTATAATTGTTCTTATTTTAAAATTAAAAGAAAAAGGTGAGCATAAAAAGAAAAAAACAAGAAAGAAGACCTGAAGAGGCTGATCGATTTGAGAAAGGAGATCGGAGGAGTGGTGGGGCAGGAGGCTGAGAAGAGCGGAGAGAGCAGTTTCAGAGTGTTTTGGTGGCATTCTTCTCATCAATCCCATCGCTCCTTCCATTTCCATCTTCCACTGTTTCTGTTTCTCTTCTATTACCTCACCAACATTCAATCAAATAAACACCAACTAGTGTTAGCCTTGCCTTTTTCATGACATGTACTATGTATTTATAGAAAGGTAAAATAAAAAGGAAATGATTACCCATTACCTGCATCACGCAATTGTATTGCATAAAAATCGTAGACGGAGAAATTCTGTTGTAGAAATAATACAATTTTGAAAGTACTTCCTACTATAACTCAATGATTGAGCATTAGCTCTGGAGATTTCGAGTTTGAGACATGAGAAAGACTTTTAAAGGAATCTCAAATAAAGTTTTTCAATGAAGCAGATTTGAGTCCTCCAGATGGGGCAGGATTTTACCCCAATTAAATGTCATGCATTCGGGCAGTTTAGTTGGGGGTTTCTCCTCTTAATAGGTATTGAGGGTAAAAGCTCTCTAGCGCGGACCCGGTTAAGACAACGTAAACTAGATCTCATGTTCCGAGCAAATGATCCACGCCTTTTAAAAAAATACAATGTTGAAAAGGTTAGATAATACTCCCATCGATCATTCCCATTACTTATATTACCAACTTATCTAAAACAAACATTTTAAATTCAGACGGACACAAAATGTAGATAAAACTCAATAGAAAATAAAAAGTCTGAGTAGTGAAACAAAAGTTTTAGTAAAAGGTTGTATTCTAAATATAAGTTGTCAGAGAAGTATAAATTGTTTCCAAAGAAAGTTATGTACCTAATAAAGTGTGTTGACAATGAGCCATAACATACCAATTTTGTTTGTTAATTTCACTAGTAAATAGAGAGGTATCCGTACAATATGAAGGCGACAAGTGATGGCGGTGGTGAGGATGACAGGTGGCAGCGGTGGTAGTGTGGTTACTAATGCAAAATTAATTTATTTACAAGTGGTACTATAGTTATTTTAAGGGTTAAAGAATATATGTTGTAAATAATTTTATTAAAATTATTATAAGTATATTATATGAAAATCTTAAAATTAGTTACTAAAGAAGAAGTTTAGTTCAGGTAGATATGCATTAGAAAATATTTTTAGGGTATAGTGTATTGGTATAAAAAGAATTATAAGTTGAGGTGTAATGTAGATATTTTAAAGGCTAAAAAATTGAAAAAGAAATAGATTTATTTTGAAGTTAAAGATAAAAGATTATTCCATAAGAAAAAAAAAACTGATTATTTCATAATAAAATATATATATATATATATATTATTTCATAAGGGGGTAAGGAGTGGATAAATTTATGGGGACATCATGACATGAAGCTGGCGGTATCACCACCCCTTGTGTGGATTTTATGGCTTGACAGGTTCGTAGTTAGGTTCGGAACCCGCTGCCCATAAACTTGGAGAAATGAGACCCACGAGCAAAAGTGAACGTTAGGCATTGAATTTGTGGATCAAAAATAATATTTTTTTTTCAAACTCAATATAGCTGTTGGCTATATATCTATATATACAATATATATACACCTCCTTCTTCCTATATATCTCCATAGCCGTCATTTTGAAACTCAATATATCATCTTCCTATATCATCGAAATATAGCCGTTGCCTGACAATCAATCTTTTGACTTGTATATCACCCTCCCTATTCTTCATTCACAAACATCAAAACATCACACTCACTCTCTTCTTCTCCCCGAATTCATCACACTTTCATCATGGATCGAAGAAGGCAAAAACACGTTGCAGCCGGCTTGAATAGAGGCCGAGGATTTGTCGATGCTAGTTGAGGTCGTGGTCATATCGGGTTGTCTCGTAGGCGTGGTTTTGTGCCTCAAGAAACAGTGTACCACCCACAAAGCATGTCTCAACCATCTGTCCATCATCATCAATCCAATCCACAACCTTACTATCCTGAACCAGCTAGTTCCCAACCGTTGTATGGGTGCTCAACAAGAAACGCCACATCGCCAAAACGTACAATTGGCCTTTCGATGGTTAATTCATTTGATTTTTATTTGTTGGAATGGACGTTTAACTACTTTTTATTTGGTTTTTATGTAATAGACGATATCGTTTAATCATACTTTTACTAGTTTTAGTTGTTTTGTTTACGTGGATTGATATGGTGTTTACTTGTTTTAGTAGTTTTGGCCGCAACATATGATTTTGATTTAGTCAAAATGGAGTATTTCTTTGTTTAAATACTTTCTTTTAATTTAACAAATTAAAAATATTAATTTGGGAGGGTTGGAAAATTTTAATGAATGCCAATGGATAAAGTTTAAAGGGTAGGTTGGGAGCGTTGAATAATAAAAATGAGATGGAAGAATTTGATTGGCTAATTTTAGGAGGGTTGATAAAATCACATAAACCACTCCTTACACCCTAATAAACTGATTACATTTTAAAAGAATACTAGATAGTTTTGTTGATGTTGGGGTAGTGGTTGGCAATGGTAATGATGGTTCAGTAAGAAATGTAAGATTAAACCTGCATGTTTTATATGATGATGTCGATGCTTGCTTGGATTCAAAGAGATGCAAATTCATTACAACGATAAATGTTATACGGGTTTTGTTTTAGGAGATATTACGTTTATATTGTGAGGAAAGGGAATATAAAGCTGTTAGGCATCTAAGTTGGGTGAAAAATCTTTCACATACCTTTTTTAAACCATAAAAATCATGGGGCAAGCATTTATTCAAAATTTTTAAAATATTAGTATGTGATGAGCTTTTCACCCAAATTGGGTATATAACATCCTTATGCTCACTTTTATCTAATATTACTAGCATTGTACCCGCGTGATGCGGCGGCGGTTTAGTCATGATGACGACTGGTGGTGGTGACGACGGTCGTGGTGGTGACGAACTATTGTTGGTGGTGGGTGTAAGTAATTGATGTAAAGATATAGTGGAGATATTTTAAAAGATAATGGATTGATGATGTAAATTAATTAATCAAGGATAAAGTGGAAATTATGCGTCTAACACTTTTATGAGAAAGAAAGTAATAATTATTATAAAATAGTATAAATATAGTGAAATTTCGAAATTTGCATTGACCTCTTTAAGTTCCTATTAGGATCCTATATATTGACAAGTTAATAAACAATTGTTCACTTAAATTGAAATTTTGAATGACCCAAATAAACCCAATAAACTACAAACAAAGAAAAACAAGTAAAGTAACAACGGATAAAGTATCCGCTATTGCTTAACACGTAGTATTGAAATAACCATAAAGATAACGATAATTACATAAGTTAAACGAGTGAACATTGTTAAACAAATCATAAAATAGCAACCACATTAAAATAACAATGTATAGAAATACTTATCATTTAACATGTGATATCACAAATCTTAAAATAATATAAAAAGCAATATGAATGAGTACAACAGAAATATGTGAAAAATCAAATGCGGTAAACAAAAATAAAGCAAGGTTATATGGAACAAATAATGTGTCATTCAAGTGTTGCCAAAAACAAAAATAAAAATGTTATAATAAATTGAAAACCAAAAATGAGAAAAAAGATAAATATTTTAAAGTAATTATTAAAAAGAGTTAAATAACCATTTAAATATAAGAATATATAAACTATAAAGAAATAAATATGTTAAATTGGACCATAGTTGTTAAAGATTTCAAAATTATAGGGACCATCGATGCTAATAAACTTTAAAAAACAACTAAAATTATACAAATATATAAACTATAAAGACCATTCTTACAAAAGTGTATAAACTATAAGGGTCATTCTTGGAATTATAAGGACGAATTAAAAAAACAAAGAAAAATAAAATTGGTTTAGGGAGAAATTTTCACTATTAAAATGTTAAGCCGATTAATATCTTCATTGAGTATTATAAAAAATATATTATAAAGATCAAAAATAAATCTATATATCTTATACTAGATATAGTAAATGTATATTGATCTGATGGGAAGCGTGTGTGATTATAACCAATTTATATCTGAATTGATTGGTTTTGAAAATTATGTTAACTCTAATTTTAATTGACTAGAGCAAAAGATTAACTAAGAAGCAAAAGCAAAGCAAAATATAAATTATGGCTTGTAATTAATAATGGAAAACGTATCCTTTTGAATCTCAATAGTCGAATTAATCTACCTAATAAATTTTATTTGGTAGTTATTCTAAATTACATAGACATATCCTTATTAATTAGCATGAACAATTTTTGGCACAATCTATGTGACTATGTTAACTAAATGATCCGCTTTAATCTGTAATGTATATGTATTCCACACAAAGTGTTATACTGCAATAGATTGTTTTATGAAAATGCAATTCAAAAATAATAATGAATAAATATTCAATCAGTTATATGAATCATAATCTAAAAATAAATATCTAAACAGCTAAAAATAAAATTCATTAAATAAAACAATCAATAATAATTCATTAGGTAAATAATAATAATAATAATAATAAATTCTCACATTGTCATGTCATATATTTTACTCATTTGTTCTTTCTCCCTCTAATCTTGTGAAAGCAAATATTTTTAGATGGAGGCAACATTGACATCTCACCTTTTTTTTAAAAATTGATACTGTTTTATGTTTTTGAGCAGAGGTAACATGCTACTCATTTCTCTTTATTCAATTCAGACTTCATTTAATCATTAATTTAAACATTTTTATCTAATGAAAAAATTTATAACATAAATTCTTTAACCCTTAAATATCCATATTAATTATTTTTGCATCAATTCATTTTACTAAAAGAGAAATGCTAAACATACAAACAAATTACATACTGAGTTGTCAAGTGTTGTAGACCAATTAAATTAAAGTATATTTTCTCTTTCATGTTTTCCCCTGAATTTTATTGGTGGCACCAAGATTTGTAAAGTCTTATTTGTAATTTATTTGTAAGGCTTTCAGGAGCAAGGCTCCCCTTTGAAACGCCAAGTGGGCCCAACAAGAATTAACGCCATTTTTTCTCGTCGCTTTTCTAACGCCTCTTCTTGTTTTTGTCCAAGAACGCCCCTCGGGGCACTGTTCCGGGCGTTCCTGGGGAGTTTTGGGGCGTTCCGAGGGGGAAAAAGTGAAATTGAAGGCGTGTGAAACGTCTTGCTCCGTTCAGTCTAACTCTAGCATCACTCATACTAAAAAAGTCACGAGCACACCGCCACGACCTCTATTACCATACCGCCACTACCAACTCTGCCACTTCTTTGCGCTAATAATCTATACTACATAATAAAAAGAATAGCCTACATGTTAAAAGTTATATGGAGAGAATGTCTAAACTACCCTTAACAAGAAAACTCTTCCCCTTTTATTTGTAGTCATTCACACACGCAACGCTCTTTCAATATGACTCTCTCATTTGCACCCTGTTAATGGTATCCCCGCTGCAACGCGCGGGTAACATGCAGTATTTATTTATATAATTATTTAATTTTTGTTTTTTGAATTTAATAATCAATGATTGAATTGAAGAGAAGAAATAGATGATATAATAATATTCGTAAGTCGTAACTCCTCCCCCACGACACTTTACTCTTTTTGCCGGCCGAAATCCAATCCAAGAAAACAACAAGAAATGGTGGAAATCGTAGAAACCACCCCCGAAGAAACACAACCATTACTAGTATCATCACTGCAACACAAAAACAATAATGAAGGAGAAAGAAAGCAGGTGAGAACAAAAGTACCAGAGGTGGAGATCCATCTGTACCGGAGTGGACAAGGCCCCATCGATGTCTTCAAATCAAGCTTAGGCGGGTGGGATCAAGATCAGCTTGAAGTCGCCGACATCTGTGATAAATATGGTTTCAAATCTCTTTATGCTTTCAATACTTGTGGTTCCGGCAGAGGCGTTCCAATTCGTTTCAACCTTAAAAACGGCCGCTCTATCCTTCCGTACAAAGATGGCTCTGTCATCTATGTCGACGGAGAACCCAAGGTACAGTATTGTATTTATAGATTTTGTCCTTTCGAAAATGTGTAAATAATACCCGTAGATAGTTTAAAAACTCTCTAACATGGCCTAACAGAAGAACAAGATGAGGTGCGCCTGTCTACACCATAAGTTGTGACTTCGATAGGTCATTAATTCTCCTATTGTTTACCTTGCCATGTGGGTCAAAATTAAACCAAGTTGAATAAGTAAATCTCATACTAGGATTTCAATCTGACCTGATCTTTGTATAGCTTGTGTTAAAAAACGTTCCAGTACCGCTCCCGAGAGCAAGATGAAATAGTAAAACAAAAACTGAGATTCTAATTGGATGTCATGGATGATGAGAAAACTAGATAGGTAGTGGGTAATCAAATAATGCATCTCTTGAAGCTAAACGTGCAAAAACTAAAAATTCACTTGCTATAGCATGTCATGCACCCTATTTGTCGCTTCTATAATATAAAAGAAGCTCATAAATTTGGTTTGCATTATGAATTTCCAGTGGTGTTTGCTATAGCAAGTGTTCTGCATACATGTCATGCACCCTATTTGTAGCTTCTAGAACTAAATTGATTTCATCATGTATGTTCTTATATTATATATTGAGCGTGCAACAGTTTTATTCATTTGGTATGTACAAATGCACCTCTTCTTGTTAAATCTTATATTTACCTGATTTATATAAGAATTATCTGTTATGTAGACATGCTGTATTAGATACATTCTGTTGATCAGTTGATGTAAAATCCTTTGGGAGTTTTAGACTTAACTAGATTGACATTTCAACAGTTGAACTAAATTTTATTTTGAAAATTTGATTCTTAAATTTGATTTATGGTAGATTTGAGTCTGGTTTGTTAGTGGTGGGAAATGCTGATGGGTTTTAGATTAACTTCATCACAAACTTGGGTTAATGCAGGCTTACTAAGGTACCTTACCTGTCATAACATTCATAGTCACACGCATATAAAAGTTGGTACAGTGAACTTTAACGAATGTATTGATTTCATTTATGAGGGTAATGTAGGAACGCTGAAGGATTTTAGGCAGGGAAGACGCATAATAGTTGTGAACTTGTGATATCAATGAGAACTCATAAGTAAAACTTGAAGTATTTATAAGTAAAACTTTTAAATACTTTTGGAGAAGTAGGTTATGGTAGTGAAAACTGAAAACACAGTGGATCATTAACTCTTTCTTTCTTTTTTTATTTTTTTATTTTTTACATTAAAAAAAAATAAGTAAAACTTTTGGAGAAGTAGGTTTTGGTAGTGAAAACACACAGTGGATCTATATTTAGAAGATGGTGTATAAAACATCTATAGAATTAGAAAGGGGTTAAGTAAAAAAAATAAGAATCTTCTTTGATATAATTTGTTTTATAAAGTTTAAGCAATACTAACATCAGTCTACAAATTGTATAGGTGTTCTAGACATATGACATGCATTTCCAAATTCAAACTATCCTTCCACTTTACTAATTGACCTAGTCATGTTATAGTTTGTATTTTATTTGAGTTATGTGACATTTTTTTTATTACTTATATTTTATTTTAAACTTGTACATATTTACACACACACTTACTTGTATTTAAATCCATCTATTGTATCTTCACTTGGTTTGATGATTTACATCTATCTATTTGAGAAAGCAAAAAACTTGATTCATTTAAGAATCATTTTCCCAGAGAATAGGCTGGATTATATGATATGTGGTGATGTAAAGTCTATTATGAGGTTTGAATGTCTTACTCAGTTCTGCTGGTACACATCAAGCTATTGTAGAGTATTTCCATATTCTAAAGCATGCATATGTCTGTAATTATCCCTACCTTGTTGGTGCATTCGATTGTTGTAAAACCAGAGGACCTTATTTTAGAAAGTACAAAATGGAATTCCAGTTTGAATTAGGAGGGTTTCAAATTTGAATTGATATTGCACATATGGTCGCCGTAAATGTATATTCTTAAAGAGTTTTCTGTTCTGATTATCGGTATTTGAAGTTTGAACTTCTTTTCCTTTCTGAAAAAAAGTGTTAGAACCTCTTTTGATTGGTGACTCAAATCTCAATATGGCCCTTTGTTCTTCCCTGCATTAAAGATATGGATATCAATACATCATGTATGAATATCAGAATATATGACAATCAATTTTTTTTGTTTAAAATTTAATACTTTTACCACCCACATTGGTTATCTGTGTCAAAGTCTATAGGTTTATCCACTGAATTTGCCGAGTTGGATTATTTATGCAAACTGATTACTTTTCTGTAATGTTTGTGAGTACCAGGACTCGTTGATAAAGCCAATCACCAGGATCTTATTAGGAGTTGCAGTAATAACCGTAATGATAGTATTGGTTATGAAGGAGACACCAGGATGGGCGAAGAAGTTGAACTTCACAGGCATCAACTTAAACTTCCCTCCATGGGTCCTAGCTTGTGTGGTTATAGTTTTCACCCGTCTGAGGAAAAGAACCAAGGATTTCTTTGCAAAGCGTCACTGATTTTAGTCATCCATTTGGGGTCCATACCATCAAATCTAACTACAGTTTTCATAAGATGATTCTGTGATATATTTTGTGGTTTTGCTTGAAAAAATCCTTGTTTTTATAATTTATTATGCAGTTTTTTGTTATACGGAGTCTTTATTTCATTTCTTTCTAGTTTTGAACAAGTTTAAAGCTATCATTTAATCTCTTTTCTTTTGCGTCGGACAATGGAAGAAGCATATAAATTTTATAGCGAAGTCTACACTGTGGTCAATTATAGTTTTGGTGGTGCACTGCGAGATGTTCTTAAATGGAAGCTTTGATTGCATGAAAGTTGCAATAGTGTAGGCTCTATTTAATGTTGAATTTACATATCTTAAATCATCAAAAATCTTGTTTAGTACAATATGGAATGGAATCCTTAATGGATCAAAAAGGCGTAAATAACAATCTGATAGTGAAAAATATTTCAATTTGACATCACGAATAAAATAAATACCTGCTATTCCAAAAAATAATAAAAACTCTGTACAACATAATGCAATGTAACTATGGCTAACCTTTCTTGGTCAGGCTAGCCTCCTCCTGCTGCTTCCTTCTTGGGAATTGGGCTCCGCACCCTCTTGGCCCGCATTCTCATTCCACACCACCATAGTACGTTCCTTTCCAGTAGAGGAAATATATAATATGGGTATTAAACAAACTTTAAGATCAATAATTTAAGTTAAAAAACTTTCAACTATTTCTTTGTTTGGAATATTAGTTAACTATTCGGTAATTCATATTTTTTTGATTATAATATTTTTTTTAAGTCTCACTCTCCATTGCAACTTACTGCAACAATGACTGACCTTTATTAATGTGGTATGAGTAAATTATACCACACTCATTGTCCTTTTTCAAAACCATTCAAGTACCTTTTCTTTCTGCCCTCTTTTCTTCCCCTTTCAACCTTGCCTTCTTTTTCTCCCTCACATATCCATTTACTTTTTGTCTCAAATTACAAACATATACATACACACTCCCTCTATCTTTGTATCTATCTATGATCTATCTATCAATCAAAACCAAAAAATCACCATTAAATTAGGTCAGATCATCCACCTGAAACAACCATATCCAAGCGTGGCTCCACCATGATCGAACCACCACCAACAACCACCCACTAGAAGATGAACAACGACAACGCTAACTTCAAATTCATAACAGTCACGAACCATAAGGTTCAATGAACAAGATTCAATATCAATTGTAAACAATAACTGTCCCTTTATTTCCTCATATTATGACTATTTATATTGTTACTCTACTAAAAACAAAAAGAGTAACTAAATTTTATCAATTATTAAAATAAAATAAAAAGAAGGTAATGACTATTTATATTGTTACTTTACTAAAAACAAGAAAAGTAATTAAATCTTATATTCTTATCAATTATTAAAATAATAAAAAGAATTTAATAATTATTTATATTGTTTACTAAAAACAAGAAAAGTAATTGCCTAGTTAGGGGTTTTGGGGATGGGGAATGGGAAAAGAAATGAATAAACAGTGAAACAAATATTAATAATATAGTGTTTATAAAATCCATAATCAGTTCATTGAGAATCGGTTTGGATTTATGACATTTAAGTAACCCAAGTGCTTACTAAAAGCTTTTTATCTTATAGTCGGAGCAAATTCATGAACTCAGTAGCACACGTGGTTGGGGAAGTTACGGGACCAAATCCGACATCACCATCGACAGCCGCCGTCACCACCCATCCTTCTTCGGAAAAACAACAACCACCACCGATCTACTGAACAGGCACCACTATTACCTGACTTCACCACCTCCGACAATCACATCAACCACTTACCTCATGCATCGAAACCCACTTCTTTTATGTTATTAGTATGCTCATATAATATATGTTGTTAATGATATTTGTCTTTCAAAAAACATAAAATAACCGAGCACCCTCTAAATTTTATCAATTATTAAAATAATAAAAAAAAGACAAGTGGATAATTTATAAAGATTAGAATATATCTCATGCCAAACAAAAAATATCCATGTGATCCATGCATTCATTCCAAAGTTATGTTTTGGCATTTGTCTGATCATATGAGCTAAGCTACATGAGACAAATATTGCATCATTTATCTATATAAATTTCTATATAAAATTACATATGTAAATTAAAAATCATATGAAATAATAAAATTTATATTACCGGATTTTGCTCTATGTTGCTCATCTTTTCACCTACAATGTGTAATCCGCAAGAATGTAAGAATTTTGGAGTTAAAACAAGGAAAAGAATTGCTTTACTTATATTTTCTCTTCATTTATTATAACTTATTCATAATTACTATTATGCCCTTATTTATTTGGGATTTGCTATTGAATGCCCCGAGGCATTGGCTATTCGCATGGGGATATCATTGTCGCGTTATGGGGTTAAGCTAGTAAAATTAAAAGTGTCATTCTAATACCCTAAGTTAAATAGGCTTATAAGAGTAACTATAAACTTTAAATATGATTTTATATAAAGTAAAAATTATTATGAATCAATACAAAATTAGGAATGACAAAATGAAATTATTAGTTGTGTAAAAAGAGAGAGTTTTTTTATTTATTAAACAGTATAAAAGTATATATTAGGTGTATAGAGAAATTATGATTAAGAAATAAGGGTAATTTGGGTATAAAAAAATGTTGAATTTCTTAAAATAAGAGAGGTTAATATGCTTTATAAGGGGTTATAGAATAAAGGAATAGAAAAGAAAGAGAATTTGGGGGGGGGGGAGGGTTTTGTTCCAAAAACTTTCCTTCCAAAATTGGGCAGAAAAGGAAAGAAAATAATATAATCTTTTGTGTTATTATTATATAGCCCTTGCTGTTTAAATTTTTTTTTTTATTATATAGCCCTTGTTTATCATGTTCACTTAAATATTTAAAAGGTATGATTGTAAAGTTGTCATTACTTTCTTTTATTTTCTTATGCACTCAAGAATGACATAATTGATTAAAATTTTTCTTATGGAAAGGAAAGGAAAAGGAAGAGAAATAATATTTTTTTTCATTCTTGAGTTTTTTATTAAAAAAGAAAGAAATGGAAAAAAAAAAAAGAAGAAGGAATTTGGATGGTTTTTGTTCCAAAAACTTTCCTTCCAAAATTGGGCAGAAAAGGAAAGAAAACAATTAAATTTTTTGTGTTATTACTATATAGCCCTTGTCTATCATGTTTCACTTACATATTTAAAAGGGTATAATTATAAAGTTGTCATTACTTTCTTTTCTTATGCACTCAAGAATGACATAATTGATTGAAATTTTTCTATTTTGTCATCTTTTTTCTATCCCTTCCATTTATTTTCTTATAAAAGAACTTGAGAATACAATGTTAGTATTTCTTTTTCCATTCCTTTATATTACTACCTTTATATTACTAGTATGCTCATATAATATGTGTTGTTAATGAAATTTGCCTTTAAAAAAAAACACCAAGCATCCTCTAAATTTTATCAATTATTAAAAGGGAAAAATCCATAAAAAGGTAATCTTTTTACACAAAGTTTCTTATTAAAGGAAATCTATTTAGTTTTCGTCTATTTAAAGGATCGTATTTTAAAAAACTTGCAATAAAGGGAACGTCATTAGTTTAACAACAGTCTTCCGTTAAATGTCACGTCACCACTGCCACTTTATCAGTTTTGCTTACGTGGCATATGACTAGACTTAAAAAAATAAAATTGATGCGTTGACTAATAATTATGACTATGTATAATTCTTTTATTAATTAATTCCACAAAATTCACAATTGATTAATTACGACTATGTATCCCGATTGCGTTGTAAGCATCGCTGCTTTACGATTTCCAACTCACTGGTCGTCTATGTTCATCATCTCTGGCGACGAATTCATCTTCAAAACCTATCATCGGCGGACATTCCTCTATGTTTCCCGGCGTCAGATCTGACGAACATCCGACGAAAGTTATACTCACCTCCGATTCATCACATATGAATTTTAATACCAAATCGAATTTCCCCACCAACTAAATCTCCTTACTTTCATCTTTACAAATATCAATTCCACTTTGAAATTGAAACATCATCACATACAAAGTTATACAGTTTTCCGATGAGTTTTTGTGGTATTTCGTTTTCTTCTCCGGTGACGATAGATCTTATATATGATTTACAGATCTATGATAGTGATTATGTGCTATGACATATGATTTATGAATCTAAATTTCAACACTATTTGTTGATTTTATTTCCGCTGAGGCGCTGATGGTGGTATGAAGACGCCAAAAATTTGATGGGAGTGATGGTGGATGATGTGTAAAATCTAGTCTTAAATTTATAAACAAGAAATACCCTAGAATTGACTACTACACACTCTCGGGCAGTGGACCCGTTCGTATGCAATATAGTTTAAAGGTAAGTCCAGGATCGAACACAGGGACTAATTAAGAGCAAGCGAGTTTAATGTAGTTTAAGAAGAACTTTCGATTTTAAAAGACTCCTGTCATGTTGGATTTTGAAAAAGAAGTTAGCAAAGATTAAAGTTAGCAATTCCTAAGAATTCAATTGAAAAGAAGATTGTTGTAATCAAATTTAATTAAAAGGTCATCTACCTCGAATCCATGACACTATAAATTTAGGTTGCACTTAATTGAAGAACCAATTCAAATATGTTGATTAATAACCGAGAACTAAACAAAGACTCACCCCGTACCCGTCAAGTTCGTTACTTTATTCAATTCCCTTAATTAACTAGTTCCATTACTAAGACTGGTACCCCAAGACGCCTTTCATAACTTTCTTAGTCAACTAATTGTTTTGGTTATTTAGATAACAATTGTGTCTATTGATTGTACCCAACCAGTAACTCGTTAACTCTTATTAACTATTAATTACTTTCTACCGTACCCGTCATAGAAACAATCGCTTCTAACCAAGCAATCAAAATAACTTTTACACAACCTAGTTACCACTAAGATCATGCAAAAACTATCCGCAATTAAGAGTTAAATAACAAAGAATTAATAAGCTAAGATTACGACACAACGTTAAATCAAATCAACTTGAATTCAAAAGATTATGCAACCGTTATTCAATGTATCACTTCATCTCAGTGGATGATGAATTATTTAGCTACTCATAATCATAAACAAAGCACAAAGAGTAAGAATATAGAAGAACATATTGTACCAATGTGTAGAAAACAAGTAAACGCTAAGAAAATCGATAACCGAATGCCTTGAAGCTCACGAACAACCCTTAGACCTTGATGGACGAAAAAGCTGCTGAGAATAGCCCCAAAGAACCCTAAAATCGACTAGAGGTGATTTTATATCGAATGGGAGGGTTATGTTCCTTTATTTATAGAGTTTACAAAAAGTTTTCACAAACCGACCTATAGGTGCGACGCACCAAGCTTCAGGTGCGGCGCACCTGGCCTTGTTTCCAAAAATCATTCTGCCCGATATGCGACGCACCATAAGGGTTGGTGCGCCGCACCTCCGTGCTTTCTAACATCTTCAAACTTTCTGAGAAGAAAATGCTCCGCACCACTCTTCTAGGTGCGACGCACCTGCTTTGTTTTCAGCCAAAACTTGTAGTTTTCATTCCGTCTTTACTCGTATGCGTCCATGAACCATCCTGGTGCATCTTCTAGTCATCCGAAAGCTGTTTCTAACCATTTCACCTGTTCTAAGTCTGCAACCACTAACAATACCATCAAAGCATCGAATATACATGTAAATTGCACATAATTAAGCTTAAAATGACTTAGAAACGATATGGGAATATGCATATAAATGGATATATCAGTGGACTTTAGTTCATGTTTGTTTTTTTGGTGGGTCTTGAAAATTTGATATTGGTTACAGTATTCGATCTAAAAACAGATTTATGTATATGTTTTTGTAACACATGGCATAACAAAGACACCATGGCAAATACATATCATCATTTTTATTTATTTTTAGTCAAAGTCAAACAAAATTGATGACATGGCAGTGATGATGTGGTACTTAACAGAGGGCTATTGTTAAAAACTAACAATGTTCCCTTTATTGCGAAACTTTAAAAAACGGGATCCTTTAAATATTCAAAAATTAAATAGATTCCTTTTAACAGGAAATTTGTGTAAGAAAATTACCTTTTTATGGATTTTTTCCTTATTAAAATAATAAAAAGAATACAAGTGGATAATTTATAAAGATTAGAATATATCCCATGCCAAACAAAAAATATCCATGTGATCCATACATGCATTCCAAAGTTATGTTTTGACATTTGTCTCATCATATGAGCTAAGCTACATGAGACGAATATTGCATCACTTATCTATATAAATTTCTATATAAAGTTATCTAGGTAAATTAAAAATCATATTAAATAATAATAATTATTATAAACTTATTATCGGATTTTTCTCTTTGTTGCTCATCTTTTTACCTGCAATCTGTAAGAATGTAAGATTTTTGGGGAGTTAATATAAAGGAAAGTGATTCTTTTACTTATATTTTTACTTCACTTACTATAAATTATTGACTATTATGCCTTTATTTATAAAGGGATTTGCTATTGAATGCTTTTGAGACATTGGCTATTCACATGGGGATATCATTGCCACGTTATGGGGATGAGCTAGTAAAATTAAAACTGGAAAAACCAGATTCCCTAAGAGACGTATTGTTGGGTGGTGTGGTTAAGGCGGACCAGGCAGTGACGATGTTTAGAGTCAACATGGCGTATGACAGCGCAGAGAGTGCGGTTGAAGGTGGAGTTGGCATGGGAAAAGAGTTGGTAAAAAAGAAGTTGGATGGTGAAGTGTATGCGGAAATACGCAAGTCTATGTGTCCTGTGTTGTGTAGATTGCTGGGTTTTGAGACTTTGAGTTCCACATATGTGCTAAAGCCACGACTTTATGATTTTTAATTATGTTGACAATTTGAAATTATGGTTGATTTCTACATGTTTTTAACTTTTTGTTATGGCCTTCCAACATCACAAATCAAATCCTTACCTTGTCATCATATGGATGCTCTTTAAAAAAAAAAACTTCAGTCAACCATTTAGTCCAATTTGATAGTACCATACTTTGTGTTGGAGTTAACAAGTGACTCAAATTTTTTTATATTTGATTTAATTTGGAGATTAAAATATTACAAACTCTTTTTTTTTTTTTAAATAATTACATACAACTCTTGGATTCATAGGCGGAGCCAGGATTTCACGTTGAGGGGGGATCAACCGTATTTTTTTTCCCGATCGTTGTATACAATATAATGTGAAAGACATAATCATTTAATAAAATGTTAGTAAAATAAAATTTTATTGGGATGATTTACTTTTATGGACCAAATGTAAAGGTTTTACTTGAACTGTCATGGCTAAAAATAATACATTTATAGATTGGGGGTGACTTGCTTCAAAAAAACATTTGTATTAGTTGGCTATAAGCTAGCCTTGCAATAGAAAACATGAATGGTTGGCGGGGGCTAAGCACCCCCCAGTTCCCCTACTAGCTCCACCCCTGCTTGGATTGGACGATACAAATATTAAAGTTAATGTTTGATTCTATTGCCTTTCTTTTCTAAAATTCTATGCTATAGTGCTATACGACTATTCAAAAGTTGATAAAAACTTAATATAAAACTTATTACCTGTCATCATCATTCTGAATTTTTTTTTTCCAAATGAGGCATATTTGGCCATAATTTGTAAAACAAGTTTTTGGGTAAAGCCGGTTTCAACTCACCTCAATCCAACATTTGCTAAGTCGGTTTCCACCTACTTTTTTTTTCCCGTTGCAAGTATTCAAGTTTTGGGAAAAATGATTCTTGATTGTTTTTAAGTCAATACATAAAGAGGAGAGGGCATAGAAAAAGATAGTACAAGTGTCACGTGTGTATGTGTGAGACAAAGAACATGTACGTAGGAAAACATAACTTTTATCGCATTTATTTATTTCATAAGTTTTTCATATTAAAATAAACGAGAGCAAGTACCCGTGCGTTGTGGCGGTGAGATAGTGAGGGTGATAGGTTATAGAATATGATAGGTCATAGGAGGTGATATGTCATAGAGTGTCATAGCCAAATGTCTTAGCCGTATGAGCTCCGACCTCGGATTTAAAAATTCGTCGAAAGTATATCGAATGATATCTCTAATGAAAGAGCATGAAACTTTAAGAACACCCATATAATTTTTAAAATTTATTGATGTACGGTTTTTGTGATAAAATATTTTGAAAAAATTAGAAAAATAAAATGATTTATAGAGGAGAAAGAAAGTTGTAGGCATTGATGTATGGCACATTACTAGATTTTATGTAACACCCCGTCTTACCACAACACAATATTGTCCGCTTTGCCCGCAGGCTTACGGCTTTGTTTCTGGTTGCTCGGTAAAACTTCCCAGAAGGGTCACCCATATGACATTACTATCACCCAAGCACGCTTAACTGTGGAGTTCTCCTCTCATCCATAGCCAATACGCCCAAAACGCGTTGGGTTATGTAAGACCAATGGTGTCACTTATATTCAGGATCCCCCTTGTATGTTAAGAAGTATGCTTTCACACCCCCTCAACACAACTCAACGTCCTCGTTAAGTTATGCAAGTGCGCCATACACTCCTAACAATCCAAGGGTTGCTTTGATACCACTTGTAACACTCCGCCTTACCACCACAACACAATATTGTCCGCTTTGCCCGTAGGCTTACGGCTTTGTTTCTGGTTGCTCGGGAAAACTTCCCAGAAAGGTCACCCATATGGCATTACTACCAACCGAACACGCTTAACTGTGGAGTTCTACTCTCATCCATAGTCAATACGCCCAAAACGCGTTAGTGTTATGTAAGACCAATGGTGTCACTTATATCCAGGATCCCCCTTGTATGTTAAGATGTATGCTTTTCCGCTTTGCCCGCAGGCTCACGACTTTGTTTCTGGTTGTTCGGGAAAACTTCCCAGAAAGGTCACCCATATGGCATTGCTGCCACCCTGAGTACGTTTAACTATGGAAATCTCCTCTCAAAACACGTTGTGTTATGTAAGACCAATGGTTTTACTTATAGCCAGGATCCCCCTTGTATGTCAGCGATGTATGCTTTTGGTGCGGTGAACTTGTAACACCCTGCTTTATAAAAATGTGAATTTCAAAAAAAATTCGACTTTAAACATAACACCATTAATAAAATGCGGAAGCTACTTTTAAAAATCCCAATTGATTCCAAACGGAATCAATAAACATAATGAATGTCTTTAAAAGGTGTTACCAACCAGTATCATCACAATAATGTAAATGAAATCCACGCTCAATCCTCAATAAAGACAGTCAACATAATAAAAGCTAAAAGGGCTAAATAAATAAGTCTACTTAAATAGTGCAACTATGGGTAACTAAAGTCAACGTCCAAAAGCTCCAATAATAGCTACCCATCTCACAAGCAAGCTACCAGCCACTGACCAATGCCTAACCTGAGGGCACAACACATTTCCACAAAACAAGTGTCAGTTGTTAAAGCTGAGTAAGATAACGGGTTAGTATAAATAAAAGGATTGCCAGCTAGAACATTTTAATAGATCAACTCATGTATACATAAAGGCACAAACACCAAAACAACATAAACTGCATAATAAGGATTATCAAATCCTACAATGTGCCTAGCAATCCTCCATAGTCACCCATATCCACATAACTGCATAAGCTACATAAATCACCAAAGGTTATGCCATAGTAAACTACATAAAAAGGTTGTGTGAGGCGGCTAAATAGCCTAATATGGAACCCCACACCCGACTTGATGGGTAGACCTTACGGTGGTCCATCTATGTCGTTAAAATAGGCATAACCAAATCCATGAGTATTCCGTTAACACCAGGTGGTCAACCACGACACCTGAAATACTCTAAACACCAGGTTGTATTCACAAGAGAACATGATCAGTGCCCCAAGTGACGCCATAGCACACTCCGCCTAAATAGACGTCATGTGGGTTAAGCTTAACTCTTACACCAATGCTCGAGACTTTCACCAAAAGATATATTAAAGATGGATAATGATAAATCAACCTAATTGGTGTGCCTAAAGTTGTGCCTAATTGTAGGATGATGACATGTGAAAAAATCAGGGGGCAATATTAGGAAAGAGAATTAGTGCATTCCACATATCAACTTCCTAAAGTTTTAGGAATATCTTTAGGCACACCAATTAGGTTGATTAATCATTTTCCATTAAAGATATATCACACCAATATCTACATAATATTTTAGGGCCCTTAAACGTGCACATGACATGACGACCTAAATCATGTCTAGTGTACTATGTGTACAAGTCCACATAAATCATTTACCACACATTCAACAAGCTACATATATCAACAGTGCAACATTAAACTCATTTCTACCCAGCATGCTTTAACAACACCGATTAAACCTCCCATATATATCTCACACCCATCATATGCATGAGATAGTTGAAACAACATAAAAGGGAGTTTAGTTATTAAAACTAAGTTTTGTTGTGTCCCCAGGTGTCAAAAGTAAGTTATCTTACCTTTTGCGCGTAGCTTCACAAATCTCAACTACCAATAGTTTACCAAGCTTGTTATATATTTCCAAAAACCTATATAAACGACCAACAATTTAAATAAGTTAAACAAAACGACTACGCCACATACATCATATCCTAACACAAACTGCATCTTGCTTTGTCATGACTTTTTATCAACACTCATTTTATATGGCTCTACAGTCCATAAAACTAGATCCTGACATCAAATGCTTTCTGTGATGATAGTTCGAGAGTTAAGATGAAACAGGATGCAACATGTTAATTTTTATTATTACTACATGTATATCGCAGTCCCTTCATTTTCTTTTTTATAAAAACTGTACAACAAAATATATTATAATATATATAAAGTCACACAATGTACAACTTCATTTTCTTCATTGCAACCAATAATCTCATCCTATTCTTTTATGCTAGTTGACAGACTATAGGAGTATAGCAACAACAAAGGACATTTGCCATATCTATAATAATTTATTTGGACCCACCACTAAAAGACAGGGACGATCCTGAGTTATATGATGCTCAGGGCAAGGCATCAAGAATATGCTCCTAAAAATTTATGTGGGCAAACAACCTAAAAGCTCATAACATGGTCAAGTTAAGGGTTAATTTATGCACCAATACTTTTTAATAAACAAAATATTACAAAACTTATAAATAACATATATAAACTTTGATTTAAAAAACTCACATTATAAGTTACTTAAAATGATTTCTATGTATATATTTTGAAGTAAAAACATTGATTATCTTGACAAATTGATGTCGAGCCACAATATAATGAATGAGTTTAAAACCAATAGTCATTTATAATTGTTATTAAAGTATATGTTCAAGAAAATATAACTTTCTTTATTATTAAGAATTTAAATTTAGTAATGACCATGTAATAAAATGTTGACAATAATTTTGGACACTTTAAGATATAAAAAACTCTATTTATTTAACAGATAATTAGTCAAAATAAAATAAAATACTCCGTACATGGTGTAGCCTAAAACATGAAGCAATTAATAGTTGCATACTCTTTTACTTCAACAAAAAGCAAGCAAAATTTAGGGTCTAATATGAAACTTTAAAGTATTATAAGGGGTTTTATCAGTAATATATAATAAATAAGAAAAAGAATCTATAGGCATTATTGCTAGTTGGTTGCCGTCCTCTCCTTCTTCTTCATGGAAACCCAAACAGCCAAACTCCATTAACATGGAGAGTTAAGTTTTACTTTCATTTTTGTTTTCATCATGCGCCTATAACCTATATAACTACTTCATTCATCATAAAATTATGTTACTCAAACTAAAACATTCGAAAACATCACTAGAGATCTCGAAACATGCTTAGATCTAGTTTTAGTGGGATTCTAAGATTTTTGCCCCCTATAATTTGTTGCTCAGGGCTGTCGCCCAGCCTGCCCATAGCCAGGGTCGGCCCTACTAAAAGAAGACTACATTTTATTCTCACATGTATGTTTAAAAACGTATATAAAAACAACAAGACAAATGCATTTTGACTTTTTTTTTATTTGGATCATGGATAACTAAATAAACCAATTGGATTTTTTTTTATAATTTTATTACCTTTGATCAGCCACACAAGCAAAAAGAGAGTCTAGATAGCCAACTTAATGCTTTCTCTGTTGATCGCAAGACTCACAAGACAAGGACATGTAATCTCTTCAGCCACAAAATAATAAATGACAACAAAAGAATTCTTTTTTTATGAGGATGGTTTATGGCGTCTACACAACGAAGCAACAACCCTTATTTTTTTATTTTTTTTTGTATTCGACGATAACAAGAATGGATTTTCTATAACTTTTAGATTATGAAATATAATTACATCTTATTAGGTTTTAGATATATTTACATTTAACAACCTTCTAATTTATTTAATCAAATGACTACCTCAAGTAACTTCATATAACAACATCTAATAGTTGTTCAACACGATAGGAAATACGTACCACCTTAACAATTATTAATGGTAAACTTATTATCAATACTATATAAATCACAGTAAATGAGAACAAATACACACAAATTTATCTGCATAAATGACACATATCTATCTACTTAATTATCACATAATAACTCACATACAGCACATGATAACTAACACCACTTATCCATATAAATATGACTCTACTTAACGACACGTCAACATTGACTAATAGTCAAAGTTAACGACAATAGAGTAAAAAGGTTGGGATGTTACATTTTAGACCCGTGTCCAGATTTACGATATTATCAATATTAAATCTTAATACATTTAAGTAATAAATTATAATTTTGTAGAAATACGGTTTTAAGTGTTATATTTTGCAAATTGTAGTACAATAGTCATGTTCGTCACTGTCATTATTAGCCTAAATATATTGATTGATATGTTTGTCATAATCATTCCACAAGGCACATGTTATATATAATAATTTCTTTATTATAGAATATTTTGAAACCATGTGTACTCATAATGTGATATTATTATGAAAAATATTTAAGAATTAAAATATAAACATACTTGTGATTATGTACTTGACATTCAAGTATATGTATTTGATCATGATGCGGACCCATAACACGCATAGGTTTATTTTCAATCACATGTCCTATAATTATTTGATAAAAATTAGAATTGTTTTTATATTCTTTGATTACAATTAGGACTCTTGATTTGAGTGACAATTGTAACTTTAAACATTAATACGCAAAACTAATATACAAAAAAGGAGAAAATTATGTACCTTCTCGATTGATAGATAAAATAAATCTTGATTGGAGTTCATATTGATTTGGATTTAGTATTCAAGTAACGCTCTGTTCTAAATCGTGTTTTGTTCTGTGATCGTCAAATGTTTTGTAATTTCTATTGTGTTTAAAATGATGATGTTATATATCGTCATCTGTTATTATGTTTGGGATATGTATCTAGAGTAGGGATGAGCAAGATTACCGAAATACCGAAACCAAATCGATACCGAATATCAGTACCGATAGGGATTCAGTTTCGGTATCAGTTTTAAAGATTTGGTTAAATCCGTTTCAGTACTCATCGGTTCGGTACCAGTTCAGTACGGGGAAACCAGTTATTAGTACCGAAAATATAGTTTCTCTAAAACATGTTACTGTCTTGTTATACTCCACACATTCCTTACACACAAATTGGTTATAGCCTTTCAAAAACACCATATTCTGTTGTTGTGGCGTTGCTGCCTCATCATGGCATGAGTTTTGACTCTCTGCTATTGTTATATATGATGTCTATTTGAAAGATATATAGTTTCCCAGTATATATTCAAAAACATCTATCCTCCAATATCATAAAAGTGGTTATCATATACATCTCTCAATTTTAAAACTGATCTAATCTTAAATGAAGTATAAATCTTTTAGCAATTATTTCGACGGTTTTAGACTTTTAGTACTTAACTTGAAAACAGAGGAGGTTTATCTCTAACATGCCTCATAACATATCTTGAACTTTTGATATTTATGCTAAATATCAATTATTTTGCTATAGTCGGCCACATTTGATAAAAGACTAAAATTTATTTAATCAATACACTTTTAATTCAGAATTGTCATACAGAATACCATTTTTGCGAATTAGTTTCTAGAATTTTGGTATTATACGGTTTTGGTATCGAAAAACCGGTACCGAACCGGTAACGTACCTATATAATCGGTACGGTATTCGGTTTTCACCTTGGGTTAGTTTCGGTGTCGGTATTAGTCGTTTTCGGTATGGTTCCGTACCGAAAACCATCCCTAATCTTGAGTTTAATTTATGTTTATATTAAATATTAAACTAAATATTAATATTTATAATTTATAAAAGTCTAATCTAATATTTATTAATAAGTCATTAGGTTTTGAAATAGTTTTTTGTAGACAATATTTCATATGTTGAACTTTTTTTAATTAATTAAATGATTGCAAATTTTAAAGAATTCTCTCAAGTTGTTGGCTAAAAATATATATAGATTAAGTATTCAGGGCTAAAAAATGTAAATTATTGATGGAAAAAACAAAAAAAGTGTAAATTAATGAGACTTTTTCTACAAATTAATATAAATATCAATATAATAGTATATTTGGATAATGATTATCGGAATTTTTAATTTGTAGTTTATTTAAATGATGACATCATCAAAAGTCAATTTGAAGAAATTAAGTGATGAGATTGGTTAATAATTCATTAGTTCAACTGTCTTATAGTATATATTAAGATGTATTATCATGTGTACATTGTTGAAATTGAAAGTTGAAACCTTATTTGCTTTATAATATAGTATAGATATACTTGACGCAAAAGAATATAAATACGAATGAAAATTGCTAATAATTTGATTTTCAGTAACTTTCATATGGAAAATGTAATATTAGTGTACTTATTTTCGTATTCTTATTAGGAATGGCAACTGGCGGGTAAAAAACCGTAACCCGTAAATACTCACCCGTCATGAATGAGTAAAAAAGGAAATCTAACCAATGCATGGGATGAGGATTGAACCTTTGACTTCTGTCTCTAGAGGCCGGAATGCTTACTATTAATCCAAACCATACTGCTTATTAATGTAAAAATTGATATAAAAGAATGTAGTTTAATTATTTTAAAGGTTAAGAGTTGTGTCTTGTAAAAAAATTTCATTAAAAGTATTATACGTATATTAAATGAAAATATCTATAATACCTTATAAAGCAAACTGGATTCCTCCCTTAACTTAATTAAGAACCTGATAAGACAAAAATGCCCTTAAATAATCTTCCTTGCTAAGCACCCTCTCACGTGATATACCAACTATGCCTTTCAACCATTTTTGTCTCTAGCAAAGTAAAACCCTATCAACGCCACCACCAGATTGTCTTCCCCACCACCGCCGCATTGCGCGGATACCATGCTCGTTTAAATAATAAACAAACAAAATAAGAGAATTTAAACAGAATTTTTTTTAAATTAAATAAAAATAAGATCAAAATGATTTAAGAGATAATATAGATAAGGTAAGTATAATACTCGTATAATTTAGGTAATGCCATATTTTAATGCCATATTTTATGTTTGATTCAACAAAAAAACAAACATGCCCCCGGGTTACAAAATACTCAACTTTGACCCTTGACCGTTTACCTTGACTGCAAAACAAGTAAACCCGGGTTACAAAATAACCCGCCCGTAACCACTTTTCTATCGATTCATCCTCCAACTATATATTACCCCTAACCCCCTTGACTCCGGTTTCCCCAATTTTCCAACCAAATTATAAAAATTCAAGTAAGTTTCCTTTAAACCATCCTTATTTATATTTAATTTAATTTTTTAAGTAATCCACATTCCATTTTCTGTATTAATTCTGTCTACACGTATCATCTTTAATTGTTTCAAGTATAGAATATAGAATTTGGATTATCGTTATTTTCTTTTATTATTATTATTATTACTATTTTGTTAGTGCTATATAAGTTAGTTAAAGGAGGAAAACCTTATATATATATATATATATCCGTTGTTTATGAATATAAGATAGAAATGAGTAGCGAATTAAAACAAGTAGCAATAAATTCACAAAAACATGATCCAGCATGGAAGCATTGTCAAATGTATAAAAGTGGTGATAAGGTACAACTTAAGTGTATATATTGTGGCAAAATGTTCAAGGGTGGTGGGATTCATAGGATCAAAGAACATTTAGCCGGACAAAAAGGTAACGCCTCTAGTTGTTTACGAGTACAACCCGATGTTCGTTTATCCATGCAAGAGAGTTTGAATGGCGTGATTGCTAAGAAACAAAAGAAACAGAAGTTAGCAGAAGAAATAAGTAATTTACATCCTCCTCCTCCTCCTCCTGTTGTTGTTGTTGTTGATCAACCCGATTCGTCGTTTGGTAACCTGAATACCCAAGTTGACGATGGTGTAATGGTTCCTGTTAGTGAACCTGTTGACCTGAGTTCTAGTTTATTAGTGAATCATGAAGAAGAGGGTAGTGAGGGTAGTAGGCAAGGTGGGAGAAAGAAAAGATGTAGAATTAGAAAAGGGTTGAATTCGTTGGCTGTTAGTGATATCGTGTATGATGACTCAAAACGTGTTAACCATCAAGTTGGTTTAGCTATTGGACGCTTTTTGTTTGATGCTGGTGTACCCTTAGATGCTGTGAACTCTGTCTATTTTCAGCCTATGCTTGATGCTATTGCTTCACAAGGGTTGGGAGTTGTTGGACCGTCTTATCATGATCTTCGAAGCTGGATTTTAAAGAGTACGGTTCAAGAAGTGAGGAGTGATGTTGATCAATGCATGGGAAGTTGGGGAAAGAGCGGTTGTTCTGTTTTGGTTGACGAGTCGGTGTTGGATGATGGTAAAATGTTTTTCAATTTTACAGTGTATTGTTCTGAAGGGCTAATGTTTCTGAGGTCTGTTGACGCTACCCACATTGTGGATTCTACGGAAGCTTTGTTTTCTTTGTTTAAGGAAGTTGTTGACGAAGTTGGAGTTCGAAATGTGCTGCAAATTGTTACTAACAATGAAGCACGTTATGTTGAAGTAGGGAAACAAATTGTCGATAGTTTCCCTAGTGTATTCTGGACTCCATGTGCAACTCATTGTGTGGATTTAATATTGGAAGATTTCAGAGAACTTGAATGGATAAGTACGATCCTTGAACAAGCTAGATCAATATCAAGATTCATTTACAATCATAGCACTGTTTTGAACATTATGAGAAGGTATACTTATGACATTGACATCGTTGTAGTGGGGCCAACACGTTCTTCGACAGATTTCTCCACACTGAAACGTATGGTAAGTGTCAAGCACAACCTCCAATCCATGGTAACCTCAGAGGAGTGGATGGACTATTCATACTCCAAGAAGGAAGAGGGTTACACTACTTTGGATTACATTAGCGATCCATCTTTTTGGTCCATGTGTACAGTTATCACCCATTTAACAGATCCTTTGTTGAGACTCTTGAGAATTGCCAGTGGCAAAAAGAAACCAGGAATGGGGTATGTTTATGCAGGGGTGTACCGGGTAAAAGAAGCAATCAAGAAAGAACTTATCGAAAAGAAAGACTATATGGTTTATTGGAATATAATAGATCGTAGATGGCAACAACTTTCTCGCCATCCTCTTCACACTGCAGGATTTTATCTTAATCCGAAGTTCTTCTACAGTACTGACGGAGATATACATCTTCAGATCAGATCATCAGTTTATGATTGTGTTGAAAGGTTAGTTCCTGACATCACAATCCAAGATAAAATTGTCAAAGAGATTGCATATTACTGTGAAGCCGCTGGCGATTTTGGAAGGAAAATCGCCATAAGAGGCAGGGATTCCTTAGATCCAGGCAAGCCTTTGCTCTTTATGCCTAAATTTTTTTCTTCTTTTTTGTATTAGTATGGTAGATATTTTTAGACTAATTAGTTTCTATATATTGATCGGCATAGCTGAGTGGTGGTCAACATATGGAGGGGCTTGTCCAAACTTGGCTCGTTTAGCCATTCGTATACTTAGTCAAACTTGCAGTTTGGATGGGTGTAAACCAAACAAAATTTCTTTTGAACAGATTCCTAAAACAAAGAATTCACTAGAACACCAAAGGCTCAGTGACATCGTATTTGTTCAATATAACATGAGATTAAAGCAAATGTAAGTCCCAAAGTTTTCTTGCTTATATTCATGCAAAATCCATCCCTTTCTTTTCTTTTCAAAGGGGAAAGAATCTGAAATGCAAGTGATCTTCTAGGTTTCTCAATAAAGAGCAGGATTCTTCTGATCCCATTTCATATGACAACATCCATTCAGTTGAGGCTTGGGTAACGGAGAAGGAGATTCACGCAGATGACATTAGTAGGTCTGATTGGATGACAGTTGATCCACCGTTGGGTAATGTTAGCGTTTTAGGACCCCAAGTTGATGATATTGAAGCCCTAGGTGAAGGTGATTACAACTTTTGTTTTATTTAAGGATAGTAAAAGCGTAAAAGTAGTCACTGCATAAACCTTGTATGTGTAGGCTGTAGATATATTACGGCCTCTTGAGTAAAATAATTTCTTTTGCGAGCCTTAATTTACAATCTTCTCTGTGCAGGGTTTGACGATCATGAAATTTTTGATGCATTGAGAGATGCAAATGGTGATAATAATGTACAATAAGTAGGTAAGTTTTGCTAGCTTTCTTCTGTTCTTAGATTTGGACATCATATTCTTTAGAAATTTTAAGAAATTGGTGAGCTATATTCTGTAATGTGAATGTTATTCTGATGCCATTATTGTCATATTTTATGTTTTAATCAAAAGTAATACTTTTATTCTAGATGTTTATAGAATCCGTAGCTAGAAGACGTAGGTATTTCTAAAAAATCTCTTTTTGAAAAGTGAATTCACACACATGTGTCCATATTATGACCTGTAATTCAAACATTTTTATCCCGACCGGGTCTTGAAGTTGTATTGTTGAACACACAACCTTCTGGTTAGAAGAGATAGGTACTGATACAATTCTTGATTCTAAGAAAAAGTCTGCAACTAATTGCATGCAACAATCTACATAACTAAAATCTAGAAAGATTAAGAATTAAATACAAACAAGCCAAACAATTACAAAACTTGACTTCTAAATCCAATCTCCTCTCTGTTGGAGATCTGAGAGAGGTGAAGTCAATCCCTCGTTAACATCAATATACTCGTTCCCCTCCCGCTGACCAGTTGCTTACTTTGTCTAAAAATGAAGAAGATGAAATGATGGATAAGAATGCACATAACCCTCAAAGTCCCACCCTTGACTACCCCTTTGACCACTCTTACATGACGGAGCTAACCTTTCCGGCGAAGGAACCTCCCCTTCCAAGTACCTATTAACCTGCCTCATAGGAGGGCATGCTGAAGGTACATTGGTAGAACTTATTAATCGTAACTTTATAACCACCGATGCCTCCATCTCATCAAACTCATTTTTTAACCTTGAGTCAACCACCCAAGAACAGGCCCTGTTGTCCACTTATGCACACCCAATCCACCAATATGAGCTCCTTGGGTAACACCACCTTTGGCTCAGTTGGTCTTCTCCCACGGACAACCTTTAACAGTAAAGCCCCAAAAGCAAACACATCTGAGTTTGTGGTGGGCTTTCCCGTCTGAGTCGACTAAGGATCCAAGTAACCCAACGTGCTCACAACTTTAGTGGTGCTAGAGTTTGATCCATGTTCGCATAACTTAACCAACCCAGAATCAACTAAACGCCCGTATAATTCTGAATCCAACAAAACATTCCCGATGTCTCTATGAAGCACTGTTTGCTCCCATTCTTCATGTAAATACAACAATCCATGTGCTACGTTGTGATATTGAATCTTTGCTTCAAAGTTAACTTATCTAACCTACCATTAGCCATGAAATCATATACAAGCAATCCTTCCTTTCTACACCAACCTAATAATTGAACCACATTTCTATGAGTAAGTTGACCAGTAGTCAAGATCTCTGACACAAACGTCCTAATACCTCATTGTGTTTTATTTGAAATTCGCTTAAGTGCAACCAAGCAGTTAGGTAAAACCCCTTTGTAAACACGCCCAAATCCACCAACACCGAGCAATTCATCATTTTTAAATCCCTTTGTAGCCTTCTTTAACTCCTTGAGGGAATATTTTTGCGGGCCTACATCAAGCTTCCGTTTCTCAATCTCATCCACATTTTTTAAACTTTTAATCACAAAAACAGGAGCGATGGCTATGATTGCAAGAGCTAAAAGGACAGCTACTGAAACATCAATCAAGAAAACTTTGTTATTCTTTTTAGCTCTACTGAAGGGAGATTATTAAAATTTAAAGATTGAGATTTTCCACTTATGTTAAAGCTCCAACCAAAAGATATGGCAAGCTTACCCGTTGCGGCTGAAAGCCCCATATACATAAAATCTTGTAAAATCAATGAGAGATTCATGCGAACCGACAAAATTGGTGTCTCAGGCTTCTCTGAAAACTGTGAAAGACTCACATTTAGTTTGAGTTTTAGAGCATCAGAGTCTACCCAAGCTAGAATATTTTGCCAACCTTTAAGTTAAGATCTTGTTTTGTTGAATTCCATCAACATAAAACCTGGCTTTGGTTGAATTTTTGGATACCATGCTATAGATGTTAATTCCAACATGGTTTTCATTAATATCAGAGAATTCAAAATCCTTAACAGTATATAACTCTATGGCGAACAAGTGGTTGGATTCTTTGCTGTTGTTGCTGACATTTAGTAGTCTAAGATACTGATTTGGTTGAGCTCCAGCGAGCCCATTCACTGAAAAAATGGTGAAAGCTGATCCATGGCCCCTAAGTCTTTTATATTCTGCTACTAAACAAAAGTGGTAGAGAAGGATAGAGGTTTTTTAGTAGTCGGTTTCTTGAAAGCCATAGGGTATGGGTAGATACTGTTGGGTTTGTGAAGGCTTTACGGGTTTGCTGGCTATGTTTATTGATTAGGAAGCCCAAATTGGTTTCCTTGTTCAACAAGCAAGAAACTCTAGCTGTCCTATATATACCCCTCATATGTAATTGTAATTTAGATGGTTCAGAGCATAATAAAATTACCTAGTTGCAGCCGGTGGATTAGGCCCCCCACTGGGGCCGAACCACGTTAAATCTCGTGTGTCGTTTATCTATTTTCTGGTTGTTATCTTCTTGTTTAATTGCTTCCGCTGTGCTAAGCCTAAGGATGTTCCTAACAAGTGGCATCAGAGCTAGGGTTTGGTATAATTCTATTGCTGCTGCTCGAATTGATTCAATTCTGCTGCTGTTCGAATTGGTTGATCGGATCCGGTTTGCTGCTGCTGTTCTTCAGCTGTTGTGCTGCTGTTTTCTGCAGCTGCTTGCTGCTGATTTGCAGCTGTTGCTGCTGTTCCAGGTCTGATCCGGCTCAACTCTTGTGTGGCTGTGTTTTTTGTCAATTAGGGTTTGGTTCTGCCCTCCCTTGTTCGCTGGTTTATCACAGCTGTTCAAGACCACCACCAGCCATCGCGTTTGGGGTTTTTTCACCCCTGTTTCGCTGCTGATTACTGCCGTTGCTGCTATTTATTCTTTCTGTTCGTTTTGGGTCTGGTTTGCAGCTGCTGTTGCTGCTGTTCCGCCACTGTTTCATCATCAAACAGCCGCCTGTAGTCGCAGCTGTTGCAGCCGTCTCTGCTGCTGTCAGCTACCGCCGCCGAATGGAACTTTGTTAGGGTTTTGGTTTTTTGGGGTTTTTGTGTTGATTGATCGATTGGAAGATTCACTGTTTTTGGTTTTCTTGTTCGAGAGGTATTAGCTACTGTTCTTGGTTACCACCGTGACATTCTTGTTCGTCATTGATTAGAGGTTGAGGTATTGTCTCTCTTCAGTTTATTGTTTGAGTTTTATTTTATTCTGGTTCACGATTAGGGTGTGTTTTTTTGTGGGTGGTTGTTACTAAGTTTGTTGCTGTGGTATTACCTTGATCGATTAAAAAAGATAAGAAGATAAGTATTATCGTTTGAAGTTAGTCCATTGAAAAAGGTATTAGGTTGATTAGGGTTAAGCCTTTGTTCGATTGGGTATATACAGGTGTTTTGGAGTGGATTGGATTTCTGTTGGATGTGGTACCGTTTTTTTGAAGAAAATAGAACTAGCAGGTTTGGAGTGCTTTGTTTTTTTTTAGTATTCCTGTTCCGGGGTTGCTAGTGTCGACACGAGTGAAAAAAGTTAGTCAAGTCATGGAACTAACGCTTGTTTTCTCTACTGTTGTTATTGATCGTTTGCTGTTAACTGGTCTGGAATCGTAGATGGTATTCCTTGTTTAGTTTTGATCAGTGGTTTGACTTTTGAGTGGATCTTTGTATAGGTATTGGGTGAAGGTTTTCGTTGGTTGAATACAAGTGGAGGTTTGTCTCATGAAGTCTGGTTTAGCATGGGTTGGAATATATCAGGGACAGTGGGAGTTGTGCGTAGTTGACTTGTGGGGTTGCATGAGGTGCTCGGGATTTTGGAGTCGTCCGAGGTTGATAAAATTTTGCTTATGAGAATGTGTTTGGGTTGATGCATTAGGACTCATTGGAAGGCAGTGAAGACTCTTGTTACAGATTTTGGTTTGCTTCATTTAATGCTACCTACTGTAGTGAAGCACTCATCTGTTGTTTAGACTTTTGGAGTGTGCAGATTACTGCACTACCGGAAGAATTGAACCAACTTTCGGAGAAAAGTCTTTGGCTCGCGGATTCGAGAGTTATACGAGTCTGGTGTGCGGTAGAGGACTCTGGGACTTTCCGGTAATCTGTTTGAGCGTATTCGGAGGTTTGAACTTGGACGGATTTTGTAAGAGTGGGAGCATGAGGAGTGTGTTGACATATGTTGAAATCAATGTTGAGTTCTGAAGACCAGGGTTCCGAATGAAATCTCTCTAATGATGCTACCGCTAGTGGAGAGTGTTGTTCCTCTGGAGTCTCTGGAGCCGGCATTTGAAATCAGTAGTAGCCGGTTGAGATTGAGGATGACTCATTGGTGGACTTTGCCATGACTGAGTCAGTTGTGTTTGACTGTATTGAAGCGGTTTACAGCTTCAATGGGACTTTCAGGTGACTAATGAAAAGGGCCGTTGTAACTAGGTATACATTGGATGCATGGATTGAAGTTTGGTTTGTTCTTGGGAGTTGGACCTGTGAAGACTTCTGTTCCTATTTGTTTTTATTGAAATCTTCGCTTGTTCATGGAGAATCGAAGACTTGGGAAACTTCTGTTTTGAAGTTTTAGTTCTTGGAATTGAAGGCTTGAGGATTTCGGTTATATGAAGATTACTGGAGTTACTGGATGATAGGGATATTGTTTGCTTGAATGGTGGGCTGAAATTTATCGCAAGGCCTTCAAGTGGGAGATTGTTGGGTTTGTGAAGGCACGGGTTTGCTGGCTATGTTTATTGATTAGGAAGCCCAAATTGGTTTCCTTGTTCAACAAGCAAGAAACTCTAGCTGTTCTATATATACCCCTCATATGTAATTGTAATTTAGATGGTTCAGAGCATAATAAAATAACCTAGTTACAGCCGGTGGATTAGGCCCCCCACTGGGGCCGAACCACGTTAAAATCTCATGTGTCGTTTATCTATTTTCTGGTTGCTATCTTCTTGTTTAATTGCTTCCGCTGTGCTATGCCTAAGGCTGTTCCTAACAGATACTGTGACCGATCAATCGGGGAGTGTTGTTGCTGAGCCTGAGGATGCCACTGGAAGTGATTTTGGGAACTCCATTCACTGTTAGATAGTAGGAGTTAAGGTCTTTGAAGTCGTTGAAGATGAAGGATATAGAGAAAGTTGGTGTTAAGAGAGCAAGAAAAAGAAGACATGTGAAGTGTTGGTGAAGGACATGTTCTGGTCATGAGAGTGGTACTAGTTTTGTATTGAAGAATATTATATATATATACATATCTACCTATTACCTTACTCTTTTTTCTGGCTGAAATCCAATCCAAGAACACAACAAGAATGGTGGAAATCATAGAAACCACCAAAGAAAAGCAACATGAAACAGAAAGAAGAAACACCACTATTACCTTCGAGAAAGAATATTATTAATGAAGAAAGAAAGCAGCAGAAATCATTGAGAACAAAAGTACCAGAGTTAGAGATCCATTTGCACAAGGCCCCATTGATGTCTTCAAATCAAGTTTAGGCAGGTGGGATCAAGAAGCTTGAAGTCGCTGATATCTGTGATAAATATGGTTTTAAATCTCTTTGTGGTTATAATACTACTGGTTCCGGCAGAGGGTTTTCCATTTGTTTTCACCTTAAAAACGGCCGTATATTCTTCTTTACAAAGATGGTTCTGTTGTTTATATCGACGGAGAACCCAAGGTATTGTATAAAGACCTCTTGTTTTTCTTTCCTGTTTTTTTTTTTGTTTTTTTTTTATTACCCTCAGTCCCTGATCTATTATTATATTTTGGGACAAAAAAGATTATAATATAGCTTGTTCTAGATTAAGAGAATGATAAGTTGGATTTTCAAAGTTACGCTTGCAATTAACTCTTGGGGGATATTTGAAATTAATATAGTTGATTTTAGTATGTTATTTGAATAGTCGTGAATGCTAATGGATTTTTAAACACCACTTTGTTTGGCTCGATCTTGCTAGAGTACACTCCGTTCACTACACTATGTTGTTGTTACCCTAGTTCTTGAAGATCATGTTCATATGTTTGTTTTAATTAGAAATTGTAATTCTAATTGGATGAGGAGAGAAACAAATAGGTAGTGGGTAGTGAAATAATGCATTCATATTCAAAAGCATCTTCTGAAGCTAAACGTGGAAAAACTAAGAACAAGTGAGAAGCTCATAAATTTTGGGTTGCTATGAATTTCAAGCGGTAATTGCTATAGCAAGTGTTCTGCATACATGTCATGCACCGTTTCAAAAACTAAATTGATCTGATCATGTATGTTTTTATGTTATACCTGTGTAACAGTTATATTAATTTGGTATGTACAAACAGATGTGCCCTTGTTATATTCTTATATTTGCCTCATTCATAAGAATTATCTGTTATGTTGACATGCTATATTAGATAAATTATGTTCCTGTAAAATCCCTTGGGAGTTGGAAGTTTTAGACTTAACTCGATACTAGTGATCATTATAGCACACATTTCAGCAGTTGAAATAAAATTGATTCTGAAAATTTGATTTCTTAAAATGTAACCAGAGTGGATATTTAGAAGCGGTAAAGGTAGATTTGACATTTGAGTCTGTTTTTTTAGTGGTGGGAATGCTAATGGATTTAAGATTAACTTTATCACAAATTTGGGTTAATGTAGGCTTACTAAGCTACCTTACCTGTCACAACATTCACAGTCACACATATGTCAAAGTTGGTATAATGAATTTTAACGAATGTATCGATTCAATCCGAGTGTAATGTAGGAATGAGGAGGATTTTGGGTAGGGAAGACACACGTAATAGTCGTGAACTTGTGTGTCAATGAGAACTCATAGGTGAGGAGAGATGGGGGCATGGGGCTGTATCAAGGTCATTAACTTGAAGTGTCAGAAGGATTGGAAAAGTAGGTTATGGTAGTGAAAGCACACATTGGTTGTATATATATGTACTAGATGGGTACCCGCGCAATGTTGTGTCCCCAAACATGTTGTGGCAGATGATGATTGCCGCTGTTAATGATGATTCCTGTTAATCAATTATCCAGATCCCCCCCCCCCCCCCCCCCCCCCCCCCCATTATACTAATTTTAAAATTTCAATCCTCTTACTCTCTCACAACTACACACTTTTCCATATTTGGTTATCTGTGCAAAAGTTTATAGGTCTCATGCACTGAATTTACTGGGTTGGGCTTCAAATTATGTACGCAAACTGATTAGTTTGCTGTATATTTGTGAGTTTCAGGAGTCGATAAAGCCAATCACCAGGATCTTATTAGGGGTTGCAGTATTAACCACGATGATATTAATTATAAAGGAGACACCGGGACAGGCTAAGAAGTTGAACTTCGCTGGCGTTAACTTAGACGTCCCTCCATGGGTCCTAGCTTGTGTGGTGATAGTTTTCACTTGTTCCAGGAAAAGAACAAAGGATTACTTTGCAAAATGTCACTGATTTTGGCCATCCATTTGGGGTCGATACCATCAAATCTAACTACAGTTTTCATATGATGGTTCTGTGATTAATTTTGTGGTTTTGCTTGAAAGAATCCTTGTTTTGATTGATAATTTGTTATGCAGTTTTTTTTTTTTTTTTTTGTAATCGACAGTGTCTGTTCCATTTCTTTCTGGTTTTAAACAAGGTTAAGGCTGTCATTTAATTTCTTTTATAGAATGGCAGACTTTTATACGTATACTCAGATGAATTATATCAATAGGTATGACTTCCTTGGAAGACCAATGTGAACATATAAAAGTTATGCCATATGACATATATGCTAATGTTTTTGTCCAGGTAGCCGATTCGAATAATAGACAATATATTCAAGTACATGTATATAAAAGATAATGTAAGATGATAAAAGCTCGATTACGCTCCTGAGGTACATGAGTAACACATTCTGATATTCGAACTCAAATGTAAACTCGAGCTTGACTAGAATTAAACTAGTAGATATCGAGTATTGTACGAGCTGATTTTAGCTTGCTAGCAAGCTGTCTCCTCTCAATTACATCCTAAGAAACTAATAACATCTTCGATGATAATAATCTATTATGAAAAAAAAGATTTACCACTTGAAATTTTACTAGAATAACAGTTTTTTAGCATAAGGTGTACTAACAAAATCTTAAACACCCAAATTCCCTAGACTAGATACACCAATTATTCATAATATGCATTATGAATATCACTCTTTCATTTATATAGAAAAGTTATATTTGTTATGTCAGCTCAATTTTACACAAAAACAAAGCAAAAAAAAAAGTTGTCATTACTATGCATAAAAATGTTAGTACTTTTTATTATAAAATTCAATGAGTGAACTTTTCACTGGAAAGATAAAAAATTTTCAAGCATTTGATTGATAAAAGGAGATAATTTCAATACCACAAAGTCCACAACTAGCTAGTTTATCACAATCATGCGTCATTTATTTGTAAATTAACCAAAAACAACCATACAAATATCAATTCTGTATTGATAATGCTAGCCCTGACTGTCATTAGCAAAACCAAAAGAAAAAAAAAAAAAAACTAACGTTGGTAATATCTGTTACATTCAAAAATGGTAATTAACTATTCAATGACTGACTGTACTGGTCAACAAATAAGTCATACAATTGGGTAGAAAAAAGGGGTTAATTAGCAAAACCAAAAGAAAAAAAAAGGTAACAAAAGCTTTAGTCCGTTGGTACTTGGTAATATTTATTGCATTCAAAAAGGGAGGTGATCTGTACACCACCAGTTTTTGACGATACACCACAAAATATGCATTATTGGGTTGTACAGTACAATACTGTAAAACACAGTTGGTGGTGTATTTCCAAAAATTAATGATGTATAGATCGCTTTCCATTTAAAAATGGTAATTAACTATTCGATTACTGACTGTACTGGTCAACAAATAAGTCATATAATTGGGTAGAAAAAAGGGGTTAATTTGTAGTTATGCCATATTTCAAGGTTTTATATGATAGATAGTTAACCTACTCATCATTTCCGCCGTCTTGCAGCAATTTCCCGGCGATTGTCCGTCGTGTGGTCCGTGATTAGGGCAAATTCAGGTATAATACTAGAGCTAATTGTATACTGTCTCTCTGCGAAACCCTAATAAATTAATTAGAGTTCAATTAGGTTTTATCTTCCTTTGACTTTTGATGCTTCCAATTCTGGTGTAATATATCTCTATCTCAACAACATCATATATATATGTATATATATATTGCGGCTTCTTATAATAAACAGACTTTTATGAATTGTGTCACAAAATATGTTTTCTTTGTGTGTGGGGGAGCAGAGAAAGTTGTAAAAATGATATATTCCAAGTTTCCTGATTTTAGGATTTTTACTAAAATTTGCTTTGTAGGATAGAAGACTAGCGGGCGGACGGCATTAATCATGGAATCAGCTGCCTATCTTTGTTTACCCTTGTACTTTAATCACAGGTATCATTTTCTTGATAAAATGTTTATTAACATATATATGGGTATGTTAATAACACACACTTGTGGTTCAATGCATTTTGCTAACATCTACCCGATTTGTTATGAAATCTTCTGTAAGTTGCAGAAGAGGATCGACGAAAATCACAAACCCGATTCAGTGTCAACCTCTCCATAGTCTTCGATTGAGTAAAAGAGTTGAGAGTGGTCATAGTTTTGGATGTTTTACCAAATCCAGGCTTGTCTCTGCAAGCTCAAACATTAACGACGGTCATCCATCATCTGTTTACGTATCTGAAGACATTGACACAAACAATGCACCAAATCCTAATCCACAAGTGCAGTTGTTCACCAAATGGGCCCCTCCTATGTACCTATGGCGTGGGCTATCGGTTTTTGTTCTAGCCGGACAGGTGATCATGAGGACATTTAGAGGGAAAATCCACTGGAAAAACACTCTCCAACAGCTAGATAGAGTGGGTCCCAAGTCTGTTGGTGTCTGTCTTTTAACATCTGCCTTTGTTGGCATGGCCTTCACCATCCAGTTTGTTAGGGAGTTCACCAGGTTAGGGCTAAACAGAGCCGTTGGTGGGGTCCTGGCTCTAGCTTTTGCACGGGAATTGAGCCCTGTAGTTACTTCCATAGTGGTTGCAGGACGTATTGGTAGTGCATTTGCTGCAGAATTGGGAACAATGCAAGTGTCGGAGCAAACTGACACACTGCGAGTATTAGGCTCTGATCCGGTTGACTATCTGGTAACTCCACGGGTAATTGCTTCTTGTGTGGCTCTACCTTTCTTGACGTTAATATGTTTTACAGTGGGGATGGCATCGAGTGCTCTTCTGGCAGATGGAGTTTATGGGATTAGTATAAATATTATATTGGATTCTGCTCAGAGAGCTCTTAGACCGTGGGATATAATTAGCGCAATGCTTAAGTCTCAAGTGTTTGGGGGGATTATATCAGTTGTGAGCTGCGCATGGGGGGTTACCACCATGGGAGGTGCTAAAGGTGTTGGAGAATCAACTACTTCTGCTGTCGTTATATCTCTTGTCGGTATCTTTATAGCTGATTTTGTACTTTCCTATTGTTTTTTCCAAGGAGCTGGTGATTCACTTAAAAACTTGTAGTTTGTTGAAATGAAATGATTATTAGCCTTTCTTTATACACTCTGTGTATATGTTTGGATCACTTGTTTAGTCAATCTTTTGCTGCTGCTGCATTCTTCTCTCGAGTTTGAGCTAGTATTTTCTTTCATCACATCAACTGTATGTAACAAGGTTCAATCTGCTTTTACAACGCAGTAGATATGACCAAATACGAAGTTTATTATGATTGTTTCTGTTTTATGCTCCAGAATACATCTTAGGGGACTATTCTCTGTTTTAGTAAATTACTTGTGACTTGGCTAACCATTTGTGTCACGAATCAATTTGGTTGGCGTCAATACTTAGTTATTTTTATTCATCTATGTTGGTGTCCGTAATTCATTTCCTCAAGAAATCTTGGGTTATTTATAGAGCACATGAATCCACTTGGCAAATAATTAAGATAAGGTTCTGTATGTAGTTACAAACTTACAATTGACTGGCCCTTTGTTTTTTTGTGTAACCAAGGTATCCGACTCATTTTGTGACCCGACTAATCACAGGGCGTCCACCAGCTTTTTGGGTAGTTGGGGGTCGTTGGCCATAAGAGGGGATATATATTTTGTTCCTAGGATTCGAACTTGGCACCTTCGGGTATTTTCACCCATCCCTTAGAGAACAAGTCCTTTATCTCTAGGCCACCACCAACTCGTCTCTTGGCGGTGATCATTAAGTTATCAAGTCCATAGTGTGCATAAAGAAATATAAACTACGCATTATATAATTCATGTTTGACTGAATTGAACTTCATTTGAGTTATTTTTCTCATTGATCCTAATCTTTTCCACAACTGTTTGGATGAGAAGAGCCGAAGAAGCATGATGGATATGGGATTACAGTTGGCCCACTAAAAATAGTTACAGACTACAGCTAAATTAATAATGCAGTGATATTAGTAATACTTTTTTTAATACATTTACCACACTATTGTATTAATAACTTATATAGTCTGCCGTGTACGTTGTGCATTATGGTAGATTTATCAAAAAGAGTGGTACGGATAACATCTCTCAAATTAATAAAGTACCCTACATCCTGGTTATTGGATAAAGCTGTCATCAATTTCTTTGATACATATGATTTGTAAACTTTCTTAATTTCATTTGATGATTTTTATGGTTGAAACTGACGATATACAACGCATACAACATCATAAAAACAAAGGATATAACCTAATGTGTTTTCTATTATCTGTAGTTAGCCTCTTAATATATCATATTAAAGGCTACCCTGTCTCCAAGTTCAAAGTACGTCCTCTGACCAGAAAGTGAAATGTACATTGCAGTAGAAAAAGCTCTACATTTTGTAGATGCATCAAAGATCAATACAACGGAGTTTCTACTGAATGAGGTACCCATCGACAAAAGTGAAATCAAGCTCTATACAGGTATCGGTCACACCAAGAGATGGAGACATAAAAACAAGAAAATGTATAGGTTTGAGTTACGGGGGTGAGCAAAATAATTTAATTTTAATTGTCTTTTGTGGTTACCAACAAATTAAATAAGTATAACTAAGACGTACAACAAAATAAACATCTATAGGTTCATAAAGAAAGTCAGCAAACAACGGTTCATGCGTAACGGGTGATATATCTACAACATCTTTCAGCCATCTACAACAAAAATACATATTTTACTGCGTAGTGTACAACTGTATAAAACACACATTGTTGTAGATAACCAAAAATTTGTTGTAAATATATCACTCCCCTTCATGTAGGTATGGCGTTCCACCTTGACTCTCATATCGTGAATAAACTCACTACCCATTTTGATATAAATGCCTGACCTTTTTGACCCTTCGTCTAATAGGTCTTTTGGTGAAAATCGATCTCTAATTAATATTATGGTTAGTAAATGTAATTCGTGGCACATTTGTTTAGACTTATATGACTACTATACCATGAAGAATCTGAAATTATTATGATATAAGTATCGGTTTAGGTTGCAATTGTGTTCACCCTAATCTTATACATCACAACTACTCCCTTTCCCCAAAATAATTAATGGCGGCATCCGCGTCCAAGTTATTCGTATTGGAGACGTTGTTCAGTGTATTGGCTTGTGTGATGGGAACCGCTCTTACTTGTGGATTTGCCATGGATAACTTCGCATCTTGCTTCGACCCCCGTGCTAGGTATATATATAGATTTCTACATCAGTGTTAATTAACCATACAAAAACAATACTTTATATTATTTATTGTGTTTGTGTTTTCTACTTTTTGTTTAATCTCGATCAATATAGGTAAATGAATATCAAAAATTACCAATTTATATAGGTAACGTATCTTCAAGATTTTCTAATATCAACAAGATCGAGATGCTTAATTATGTTGACTACCTACTGATTGTCTACGTAATAAACAAGTATTCTATGTTAATACTGGAATAAAATTTAAAAATGTGTTACCTGTATTTTTTGAAGTTAGGTTAGCTTCATTGAAAAAAAAATTAGAAAGTATATATCCAATCATATATATATAGCTTCATTAATTAAGAAGCGTTTGTTGCAGATGGATGCAAGTGGGATTGTTAGGCTTTCTCATAAATTTATCTCCTATAACGGTATGTAAGTTCACTCCATATATTTTGGCTTTATTTCGTCAAATTGAGTAATGGTTTGATAAAATGGAAGGAAAATGAATATTTGATGTTCAATTATCGGTAGAAATAAAACAATAGTTTGATATAATATATCCTATAATGATTTGGGGTTGTACTGAAATATATATATATCTTTGTAGGTCTGGTATTTCTACAAGGAATCAAAATGGATCATGAGAGTTATGTTTATGTATATTTTATTTTTTTTTGGAAGGTAAACCAACTTTTACTTATTTACTTATTAGTCTATATTTATAATATTTTTTAAAAATTCAAACCGTTTTCTTTTTATAGAAACAACTACAAATAATGAAAATAATGAGACATTAGAAATGACCCAATTGCCTTTAACTCTTTTAAGGGATTTGCTAACTAGTGTCCCAGTGCACTAATAAACAAACATTTAATGAACTAATTATTTTTTTATTAATCAAAAATTATATTTAATGTGTATTAATTCAACCTAACAATTTCTATTTTTAAATGAATAGTTAATACATATTTTCATATTTTAGGAAAGTTGAACTTCATTAAATGCTTCTTAACTAGTGCACTAGGGGCACTAGTTAGCAAACCCCCTCTTTTAATACGAACTTATAAAATATTTTTCAATTCGTCTTTAACAAATTAATTTACACCATAAACATTTACATCACTAATTTACTCCCTAAAGCCTTTGCTTTTATCTAAAATATCTTCATTACCACATGTACATTATTTACATTTACATCAAAATACATCACTTGACACCGCCGTCACCTCCAATATACGCCAAAGATGATAAAAAATTTAAGGTGTAAATTAGTTTATTAATGACTATTGAGTAAATTTTAATCAAATTTTCCGTAAAAGGTATAATGAAAATTTTAATTGTCCTTTATTTTTAACTATTACTAAAGATGAAGGGGTTTTAGAAATCTTATATAAAAATATAGATAATGACATCTGATTAACAATATTATAATGACTTACCATTAATTTTATAATAAATTTATAAAAATAAATTGGTGACCCATTGGTAAGGTATAAGACTTTGAAAAAATCCACCAGGGTTCGAATCTCACTTCCTACATTTGTATGAGTGGTCGAATGGATTATTAAGGGGGTTTTCGAGAGTTCTGAGTTTCATCCCAGACATCCGTGGTTCGAGCTTGCATACTTCCCAATTTAATGTTACTGTGTTATTTCAAATGCTAACTATTAACTATTAAATACTAACTCGCTGTTAAAAAAAATAATAATGAAAAATAACAAGTATAAAACAGTAAATGAAATCAAAAATAAAAGGTGATAGTTTATTCATTAATACAAATAACAACAATGATGTAACATGTTATCATGATTTATATATATATATATATATATATATACACGTAGGTAACATGATCTAGATACCCATTGCTAAAGATATACATGTTTAGTTTCTCCTCAAACATGTCTTACAAATATGTTTTAATTACAAAGACAATTAACAATCCAACTATATATAAATTATGATTTCGTTGTAATATATTTGGTACGTAAAATTTCAAAGACAAATATGTTTGACTAATATATTTGGTATGTAAAAGTTAGTTGTAATTGAGATTATTTATATCACTAAACAAGAGATATATTTGCTTCGATTTTTAAAATAAAATTCAATATATGTGTTTATTTATTTGTTGATTTAGGTTATGTTCTTCAAGGTTGAATTGAAACAATTAATTTGAATTTAATTATATTAAACAGTTCTATTTTTTTTTGAGTTAATTGCAAGATTGGTCCATGTGGTTTGTACATTTTAGTAATGGGGTCCTTTTTCAAGTATCGTTGCAATGAGGATCCCTAATTTTGAAATGTTTTTGCAAGATTGGTCCCTTTTTAACAAAATCATTAGCGGATGATATTAGGTCTACACGTTGCAATAACATGTATGGACAATATCGTCTTTTCACACAACATTGAAGGGACCTTTATTGTTAATAAACTCGAAAAGGACCCCATTGCTAAATTGTGTAAACCACAGGGATTATTCTTGCAATTAACTCTTGATAATATATATCATTATTTATATTTATTTATTTTTCTTTATAGATACTAAAAGACTATTGATTTAACCATTTATTAACCAAGTAAAAAAACTTCATTAACCGCTAAGATTGTAGAACATAGAGAAATAAAATAAATAATATAAACTAATAATAAATGTAAAAAAAATCTTATTGATTTAGATTTTTTATTATAGTCCATCACTAAATTATTTTTTAGTTTTTTTTTATTAAAGAATTAGTTTTTCTAAATTCTTAATTAGTTATTAATACTTTTTTGTTTTTCATAATTATTAATAATTTTGTACTAAAAATATATTTTCACGTACTATAAAATATAAAGTATATTACTCGATATATTTAAAATATATCAGAAAATCTTTTAGCATTTATATTAAAATAAATTTTCACGTATATGTATTAATTAATATTTATAAATTAACCAAGTGCAAAAACGTTTAATAGTTACATAGAGACTAAAATACCATATATGACATTTATATTATTTAGACAAAATTGCATTTAATTAATATCTAATTCTTAACGTGGAATATATTTTATTCTTAACCTTAAATTATAATAAAAATTTATTTATCAATTAGTTTTCAATATTTTATTTTATTTAAAAAATATCTCAATGTGTTAATTGCAAGATTGGTCCCTGTGGTTTTTTCTATTTTAACAATAAGGTCCCTTTTTCGAGTTTACTAGCAATGAAGGTTCCATATGTGTTGTATGGCAAGACAATATTGCCCATGCACGTGATGACCACGTGAAGACTTGACGACACCGTTAAAGGTTCTGTTAAAAAAAGACCAATCTTGTAAAAAAAAAATTTAAAATAGGAACCCTTATTGCTAAAGTGTGTAAACCACATGGACCAATCTTGCAATTAGCTATTTTTTAAAAAGTTTTTCAACTATCTTCTATTTTGTCTTTAATCCGTGGCTATATTTATTTATTTTTATTTAATTTATTGTCATGATGATAAGTTTGTTTCAGTATTTTAGCTTTTTAACTTGGTTAAAAAAAATCAGAAACATTATTGCCATATATTTGGTGAGCCACATTGTATTATTGTTATTATTATTATAGTTATATATTATCATATTAATATTAATATTCAAGTTATAATCTAATCAAATTAATTAATAAGTCAACATTTTGATGACGAAGTAATTCATTGGTTTACTAGATTTTCTCTAAATTATCAAATACATGGTGCGTTTAAATTAATTTTAATGGTTACTATTAGATCAAATAATAATAATAATAATAATAATAATAATAATAATAATAATAATAATAATAACTAATTTGTTAAGCTTTATGAAATTAATATGAACATCCATTTAAGTTTATCTTTTTAATAACTACGTTTTATATAAAATTATTACTATTTACATATATATACATTGTCGTTGATATTGTTATCTCATACTTCAAGTTTAATAGATACTTTTTTTTTATTTATATGACAATATAATCCAAGTCGTTTATTTATAAAATTTTAATTATTTCTATTTTAGTTCTTCTTCTTCTTATTATTATTATTATTGTTACTCTCACATATAAATTTGTTATAGCATAATATTTTGCTTAACTAATCATGCTTTAACATATTTGACATATATTAATAAAAATCATAATCTTATTATCTGCATCAGTGGTAATCTGATAGTTTTATAATATCAAAATCTATGAATAATACTGTAACCATCAATATATTTTTTATTTATGTTCTCGGTAAAGTCGTACAACGATTGAGTTTAATTTAGTATAATACAAAATGGAAAACGAAATAAGAAAATAACAAAACATTATTAGGAATAAATAAAATATGATATGAAAATGATTATAAAACTGCATAGTATTATTCATTAATTTTGCTTGTTTTGGTTATGGATTTCCTGTTTTCTTTTGAAGATTAATTATTATAATCCTACTACAGCTCCACCCACCTTTGATAATTATGAAAAATGAGTTGCGTATTAAAAAATTACAAGTAGAGATGTGATATTAAATACCTATGTTTAGATATAGAATTTCTTTACATATTAATTTTAAATATTTAAATGTATAATATTTTATGATTGCCTCCTCATGTGTTGTAATGAATTAAAAATAAAGATACCAGAGTTAAACTTAAATATCTAATAACCATATATTTACAAATGGACAATAAAGCCCATTGATCAACTCAATTAAAATATCTAAATCAGGTACAAAACTACTCAATATGATCAACCATAAATTCTTACAATACTTCAAATTTAAGGCCAAGTCAATTCCCAATATCTCGTATTTTAAACATTAAACAACAGAGTAATTAAACCATGAAATTGGTAGCTAGATAGCACAATTACTAGATGTCGTTGGTACAAAATTATTCGGGGTTATTAATGATATTACATTTATATATATTGAAGTTCATTTCTTTTTACAGTTTCACTATGTGTGGATATATTCTTCAACAGTTTTTCAAGCTATCACCAGAACAAACTTTGAAAGATCCATTATTTTTTGTGTTGGCGAGACCTCAAAACAGGTATATATGCTCTGTGTCATTGCTCATTTATATACATAAAATTAAAAAAAATACATTGGGCCGGTATATTTTCATTAACTGTTGATGAGGATATACCGACCCAATAGTTATATGCGCTTGTAATTTGAAATATTATTTATTAATATATAATATATTTGGCTTGATTTAATAGGGATGATGCCATGGGAGCGAGCAACAGGCGGGGAGGATTTTCTGTTGTAACAGCAAGCATAATATATGTTTCATTGGGTTGCTTGATGCTTATATTTCCAGTTTTCGCATGGATCACTGATGGATCTCCATTCCGCGCACAAGTCTTCTCCCCGTATGTATTTACTTTCTTTCTATTCTATAGTATATATATATATATATATATATATAGGGGGACAATCAAATAAGAACAGTTTTAAAATAAAAACGGTGAGAACACCTTAAAAACATCATTTTGATGCACTAAAAGTCTATAAAACTGACTTAGTGCATAACTAATTATCATTATTTAAGTGTTTAACAACACATTGATTCATCAAAATCGAAAAAATCACGTTTTTTGTTGGATGCATCATTTTGATGCATGTGATTATGCATCCAAGATAGATGCACAAAACAAAAAACATGATTATTTCGATTTTGACGGATGAATGTGTTCTTAAACACTTAAATAAAGATAATTAGTTCTGTACTATGTTACTTTTATGGACTTTTAATGCATCAAAATGATGTTTTTAAGGTGTTCTCACCGTTCTTATTTTAAGAGTGTTCTCACCGGAGTGTTACCCTATATATATATATATATATATATATGGGGGATGGGAATATAAGGCTATCGGGTATCTAAGCTTAGGTGTGAAACACGCACATATTGTTTTTTTAATCCATAAAAATCATGGGGGCCCATGCATTTATTCATTAAAGAAGAAATAATAAAATATTAGTATGTGAGGGGTTCCACACCTAAGCTTAGGTGCCGGACAGCCTTATATTCCCTTTTCCATATATATATATATATATATATACATATAGGGGGAAGTGAGTATGGGGTTGTCCCCCATCTAAGCTTAGATGGGGAACCCCTCACAATTTAGTTTTTTAATCCATAAATATCATGGGGGCCCCATCATTTGTTTAAAATACAAATATTATTAAAATATTTGTGTGTGAGGGGTTCCCCATCTAAGCTTAGATGAGAGACAACCCCATACTCACTTTTTCCATATATATATATATATGGGGGAAGTAAGTATGAGGTTGTCCTCATTTAAGCTTAGATGGGGAACACCGCACATTTTATTTTATTAATCATAAAAATCTTGGGGACCCATGGTTTTATTTAAATTACAAACGAATATTAAAATATTTGAATATGAGGGGTTCCCCATCTAAGCTTAGATGGGGAACAACCCCATATTCATTTTTCCCTATACATATATATATATATATATATATATAGGGGTGAGATATTTTGTGACCACCTCTTATTTTAGGACCAACTAGGACCATTGATTTTTGTACACCATCATCATCTACTACGATATACAAGACTTTTTTGTAAAAACACTAAGATTTTCCGGCGACGGACCCACCAGAAAATCATGTGTAAGTTAACTTACACATGTGTAAGTCACTTACACATGTGTAACTTACACATGATTTTTCTGTGGGGCGCCCATCGCTGGAAATTCTTAGTGTTTTTACAAAAAAGTCTTGTATATCGTAGTAGATGATGATGGTGGTGTGTAAGTTACGGAAATCAATGGTCCTTTTTTGGACTTTTTTTTATTGGGTCTCAAATTATCTTTCCTCTCTCTCTCTCTCTATATATATATATATATATATATGTTTGGAAGAAAACTTTTTTTTTTGTAAAGTTAGTTTCGATTCAGACGTGCTGTAGACAATTTTAACTAGCGATTTGTTAGACCTCCAACCATCTCCTCATGGAAAATAACTTGAGATGAAAAACTGAAGACTTGAACCCGATACCTAGGGAAAAACTCACCTCCGGAGTCCACATGGTGGATTTAGAAGATAGATCTGGCCAACCCACCTAAGTGGAGTTGGTTATTTTGGAAGAAAACTAAGTAAATATAATTACATGTTTGTGATTTTCTATGATCAATTTTTAATTACTTATAAGTGTATGTAGTTCTGATATATATATATATATATATATATCTATATATGGGAAAAGGGAATATAAGGTTGTTCGACACCTAAGCTTAGGTGTGGAACCCCTCACATACTAATATTTTATTATTTCTTGTTTAATGAATAAATACATGGGCCCCCATGATTTTTATGGATTAAAAAAACAATATGTAAGTGTTCCACACCTAAGCTTAGATACCCAACAGCCTTATATTCCCATCCCCCTATATATATATATATATATATATATGGTAAGGTTCATTTGAGAACCATTCACATATGAACATCGTTAATATTACGTATAACTAGTTCTGTTCATATGTGCATGAATATGTTCATATAGACATTTACATATAAACATCAAATTATAATATAAAGGTTCTCATGCTTCTTCCAATTTAAATCGTTCTCACATAAATTTTTTCCTATATATAGCTTAACCTGATCGAATTAAGTTTGACATGACTAGACTTTAATTCACATCCGTGCAGGTGTATGGTTACATTGTTAATAGACCTTTGTATCCAAGCTGTTGTTTACTCGGTATGTTCATTTCCACTTATGTATGAAACAAACAAGATAAACATTTTGATAAATTCATCACATTGTAGAAGATTTAAAACATATTGTAAAAGTATCCAATGCGTTAGTTTAATAGATCAACTCAAATAAATGGTATTAATATCATCTTCCATCTCGCCATCTTAAAAGAGTGTGAGATTTTTATAACATATACTTAGCACAATTTTTAAAAATCATACCACAATTTACAAAGCTTTAGAAAGGACTATATATAAGGCAGAAATATATGCTTGAGTACGTGTGGTAATTATGAACATATTCGTCGCAATAAACATTTTCATCGCAGGATTCAAAGCCTCTAGTTTGACTACGGAAGTGAAAAAGTAATTTTTTTTTGGTTTAGCGGGTTTTTTTGCGACAAAATGGGTTTCGTCGAAAAAACTGGATTTCTTGTAGTGTCTATCAAAGGTAACTAATAGTGTCTATATAACCTCCAATCTTAAAACTATATTTAAATAGGTACGTTGTTACAAAGTATTTCTAGGTCAATGGGGTTCCGGTCAAAATGAGTTGTTAAAAAAACTAATTCACTCAATCAATTATTAAAAAAACTAATTCACAAGTTATATAGTTTATGCGACTTCCAACGTACATATCAATTAGCATTAGGTTTACACTGAATAATAACAAATTAACCCAAAAAGTATATTAGATGAACATACAACAACTAAATATAATATGATGCCTCGTGGCAGTGCCGCTTTAAAGTATTTTGGGGCCTTAAACAAAATCAAATTTAAGGGCCCATTTCGTTAGTATATTATTTAAGTAAAAAAAAAAAAAGTAGTTTAACATAAAAATGTGTAGAGGTTGATACAAAAATCAATAAGAGTATTGTTGCAATGCAAATTTCTTAATAAAATCTAGCAAAAAGTCCAAAACTAAGTCTGTTATACGAAAAATGGAGGCCTTAAATTTTTGGAGGCCTCAAGCAATTGCTTAGTCCCTTATTACTATTAAGCCACCCATGTCCGGTGGCCTTTACAACGTACTCTTAAGAATTAAAGATACAATATATTGTGCGCTTCTTTAATTGTCTTTAATTTCTTCGTAACGTACAACGTACAATGTGTGTATGCTTTATCTTATTTCAGGTGTGGATAGGATATAAGGAATCCAGTTGGATCAATGCTTTCTTTTGGATACTTTGTATCGTTTGTTTTGGGAGGTACGTACGTACGTAGTCATTAATAAAAACTATTTGATTAATAAAATATATACATATATCCATGATCTCTTTTATTTTCACGTAAATGCAGCATTGGATTGTGCGGTTACATAGTGCGGGAGTTGTACTACCTCACACCTGGGCAACCTGTTTACTTTATATTTTTCAACACAAGTAACAGGCAAGTCCTATATACTCGTATATATGATTTTTAATAAATAATTGTCAGGTTTTATGGAGTAGTGTGTTTTAAATGTGTTGTTGTTGTTGTTGTGTTGATTTGCATTGTAGAGATGTGATGCTAAGTGATCCCTTGTTGTTAAAGAATCATCATCATCGTCATGATGACACTATATAATGTATGATCGATGAGTAGCTAGGCCTGTCGGGACTACAACAATTAAAGCAACGATAGTTTGTTATGCTTTCCTTGCTTCTTCTTCGTTTAAAAATAAATAAATAAATAGTACTCGTAACAATGTAATAGTAGCAGTAGTTGACTGACGAGCTTGGTCAACTATGGAAGCTGTTGTGTCATGAAACTTTTTAATATTTTTTAACTAAATTATGAATGCACTTTTAACATCGGTGGATTTGATCCGTTTGAACATATGAGTAACTTGACTAACATTCTTTTATTTAATGATATGATCGAATTCATTTTGTGATTAATTGACTAGATAATGTGTTTGACGGGTCGATTGACTGACTTATTGTGTGACTCGATACATGGTGAATACTTAATTTAACTAGTTAAGCGTATGGGTCAACCCATAGGTCAACCACAAACCCATGACCCATCCCTATCCCTTCCTAACTCTTACTCCCATCCACTCATTCATTCATTGTCCTATCTCTCTCGCTTAAATCTTGCAAGACACATAAACACATACACATCTCTCTCTCCCTCCCTCCCTCTCTCTCTCTATCTCACTCATTTAATTCTTATATAATTTAATGTTCTTGAGTTAGATTTGTAACAGAAACAACATCATCATCATCATTAATTCATCATATCAAAAGTTGGGTTATCTAGTGCAAGAATTCATCCCTTTTGGGTCAAAATTCGGATTTGGACCTTGGTGCAAGAATTGGTAAGATAAACTTCACTCAAAAGCACCATTTCATGTTTGTAATCATGTCTTAAACCAAACCTATGTGATTATTGGTCAAAACCTTAATGGGTTGAAAATTAGGGTTATTGGTTATCCAAAATTAAGGCAAATCGATTTTTTACAATTAAAAGGGGGTATGGATCGAATTGACACAGGGTTTATGTTTAATTTATTAAACTTATGTTAGGATGTTATCGTTACACAAAATAAGGTTGAATCATCACAAAACAATTTCAAGTTAAAATTAGGGTTAACTTAGGGTTTGGAAATAGGTCAACCGATTTGGGTATGAAATTGTGTTTTGAAATGAAATTATGATGTGGGTAGAATGTATTTAGGATTAGTAATGCTTAATAATGCTTCAAAATGAGTTTTCCAGAGCCTTGGGTCGATTTAGGGTTTAAAGTCACGAAAATATTAGGTTTTGGTCATTATTCTTCATAAATTGCTGCTGCTCGACTTCCTTTCTGACCGGCGTCTCAAACGCCAATCCTGGCAGTCTGGTATACTACCTGTGTATGAGTGGCGTCTCATACGGTGTTCCTACCGTATGACGGTGGCTTGGATTAGATTTACGCCCAATAGGATATGTTTTACGCCATTTTGAGAAGATCAGACGCTAAAAACTGCTTGTTCTTTGCACCATCTATTCCGGTGTTGATCACCGTACCAAACGTTGTCCAACTTCCAGCCACCGTTTCTTACGCCTCTCCTAGCGTCCTTTACGGTGGTCCAGACACAACCACTATGTCTTACGCTGCCATGGGCGTAATTTACGCTGGTCCCCTTCACACATTTTCCTGTTTGACCTATTTGACTTCCAAAACCTAGGTTTGGGTCGGGCTTCGATCTGAACCATCTCTTGACTTCCTTGGTGATGAATACGGGTCCCGGGAGTGATGTAAGTCGGGAACCATCTGTGGAACCCTATTTAGGGTTTTAACTTACAAAGTATATATGTGTATAAAAACGACTTTAAACACTAGATGACCCTTTGACAACTTTAAATGGATAAAAACAAATTCTCGACTTCTCTATCAACCTTGGCGAGTCGGTCAAGGTCATGAACAACATTTAGACCAAATTAGGGTTTTGTCATGGTTAATCATAAGTAAATAATACATGTATATTCTAATTATACGTGGTGGACGCGAAGCGAACGTTGAACGATTGTAACTCGACTAAATCAATCTTAACTTCTTTTTTCCGATCAAGGTGCGAAGCTCCCTACTCGCTTGAGATTCGGGCTGGAAAGTGTACATGTGCTTGTTTGAATGATTTGATTGACGGTTTATTGATTGTCTCGTTGATTTTGTGCATGATTGTGATAGTATGACTTATTTAGGATAGTTATGCCTACATGGAAGTCAGATTATGCTTTCAAAGGGTTTTAGATGTGGTGGGAAGTCTGCGGGTTACCCTATATATAAACATATAGAACTTGATGAAAGCAAACCCTCCAAAGTGTACATATGCACGCGTTGTTTTTGTGGAATTGATGGATATTGGAATTGTATTTGAAATGAACATATACGCATTGTTACACTTGAATTGTGCGGTACAAACGCAAGCATACTTTATTTACGCATTACACACGCAAGCATACTTTATTTATGCGGTAGACACGCAAGCAGACTTTATTTACGCGTACACACACAAGCATACTTTATTTGTGTGGTTACACGCAAGCATACTTTATCTGTGCGGTACACACGCAAATATACTTTAATTGTTGCATTGATGACGTGATTAACATACATTTGATATACATTATGATATTGCATACATATGATACATGATTTGATGTTGACATCACTTGTGCTCATTTATTACACGTATTTACTTTACTTCATATGATCTTGTTGTGATTTAACATTGTGATTAGTAACAATGGTTCCTTGTGAACCATTACTACGAACTCACCAACCTCGTGTTGACTTGTTTAGTACACTTTTCAGGTAACCAGGTGAACCCAAGACAAGATGCTTGATTGACAGTTTGATTGGACCCGGGCTTGAGCTTACATGGATCAAAGATTCATTTGCCCTTGATGTGTGAAATCTATTTTTAAAATTTATAAACAAGAAATACCGATTAACTGATTACTACACACTCTCGGGTAGTGTCTCGTTTATTTGCAATATAGTTTAAAGGGAAGTCCAAGTAGAATCCATAGGGACTATATATGAAATAAGCAAGTTCAAGCAGTTCAAAATCCTTTTAGGTTTTATGACCCTCGTCAGTTGATTTGAAAATTAAACTAAAATGAACTTAAACTAAAATGAACTTGAAAAGATTTATCAAGAACAATAATATTAAAAAGGTCATCTACTTCGACTCCATGATACATCAAATTCAGGTTACACTTTGATTGAAAGACCAATTCAATTATGACGATTTATAATCGAGAACCAAACAAAGACTTACCCCGTACCCGTCAAGTTCGTTACTTTATTTAATCCCCTTAATTAACAAGATCCATTACTTAAGACCGGTACCCCGAGACGCCTTTTATAACTTCATTAATTTACTAATTGATCTAATTATTAAGATAATAATCATGCCTATTGATTGTACCTAACCATTAACCCGTTAATTCTTATCACCGATTGATTCACTTCAACCGTACCTGTTATAGAAACATTCACTTATACCTAAGCAATCAAAATATCTCTTACCCAACTTTTGTTACCACTGAGATTAAACAAGATCTATCCGAAATCAAAATATAAACGTCAAATAAAAAGCTAAGATCGCGACATAATGTTAAATCAAATCGTCATGCAACCAGCATTCAATAATATCACTTCATCACAGTAGATGATAAAGTATTTAGCTACTCATAGTCAAAAACTAGACACAAAGAGTAATTGAAAAGAGAAACATAGTGTACTGATGAGCGTCCATTTTGTGTTAAAAACCCCTAAAGAAAGGCTTCATTTCTATGCTTAAATGAGTTAATATTTCGAAACTATCGATACTTAATGAATGATATGTTTGTGCAGGTTCTCGGAAGATGCGAGAGAGGGTAAATGACATCAACTGACTCAAGAAGGAAGCCTATGAAGTTACAAGACACAAGGAAGTGGTTCGGGAGCCAAACGAAGACTCAAATGCAAGACAGCAGCCACCAGCGCCGCTGGACACATACCCAGCGCCGCTGGTGCTCACCAGCGAACGCTCTCCAGACCACAAGTGGCCGCTCGAAGTATCACCAGCGCCGCTAGCCCATTAGCCAGCGCCGCTGGCAGGCCCACCAGCGTCGCTGGTCGGCCCAGATCAGTAACCGACTTAAACACCTATGTAAGTCGAACTAACCCTCAAAACCCTAAGAGAGAGCCGATTCAGCAGCCCTAGCTGCCCAGGAATAACCCTAGATCGAAATTGCAGATTCCAAGGAGGTTTTGGAGCATCTAAACACCTTCCGATCTTCACTCTTGGTCTAGATCTTTCATCTTTATTTACTCTTTGCCTTTGAACTATGTCTTTTATATTCTCAGACTTTGTTATTCCTTTAATAATGCTAGGCTAGTAGGCTGAATACTTGTTTGGATCAATGTGATCATGTAGACGCTTATTGTTTTACTGTGTTTGTTTAGATTCTGTTGGAGTGTGCTTTACTGTTTATCGTAGATCCATGTTTATTAGTAATTCATGTTGCTATTGGTTTTATATCTGAACATATTACTTTAATTCTGATGATTGTCTATGATCATGTACTAGGATTAATATGCTAGGACAGAAAACAACTAGTCGGTCTATAACTAGAAGTAAAAAGTGATTCACTTGTAACCGAGGGATCCAGAACCATAGTAACTAGGGTGAATTGAACATGAAGCTTAACAATATCAGACGCGATCCTTTGACTTGGAAACGAGCACTGTGGTCACCGGAGGGAATTATATCTGGTCATGGCTTAAGAGCCGGATAATTAAAAGATGAATTAGTAACACAAACTTTAGGTCATAATACTTAAAACAATGAATCTAGCGATAATTTCTTTTAAAGGGTAGTGTGAGTCTAGCAACATCACTACTAGTTAGGTAAAGTGAATCTAACGAGAATCTGAACCGTAATTAAGTTTCCAACAGGCTAACAAACCAGTAAGATAGTATTTGGTCGCACCATGAATTCGGAGATGCCAAACAAGTATTTTAATTTAATTACTGATATTCGTCCTTTCAAAACTATTTTCAGAGTAGCCTTTTGCTGCAAAGCATTTGGTTATATTTTCTTATTTAATTGCTAAAAAATTAGTTTATTAGGAGTTAGTGACAAACCCCCAAACAAACTAGAATTACACGTACTACTAGATTAGGTAACGCAACGCGTCCCTGCGAACGATCCTGTAATTTACCACTAGGCTATACTGATGTGCGAAATCTAGCTTTAAATTTATAAACACGATTTACCGAAAATACTGATTACTATACACTCACAGGCAGTGCACCTGATCGCATGAAGTATAGTGAAAACTGGTAAGCCGAGATCGTTCGCAAGGACTTAAATAAGCAATTGTAAACATTAAATGATTCAAGTAAAAGATGGGGGTTTTGTGGCCGAGTGGCCACGTTGCAAGTAGTTAGTTTGAAAAGTTAGTAATCCCAAAGGATTAATCGAAAGAGAAGTTTGTTGTTGAAAACAATAATTTAAAGGTCACCCATCTTGATTTCGCTGGACCATATGTTAGGATTGCACTTTTGATGAAGTTCAAATTGAATTTAGTGATTAAATGACTGAGACTCAAATTGATTGCCAACCCTGTACCCGTCAAGTTAACAACTTATTTTATTCTCTTGTATAAACTAGTTTCATTATTAAGACCGGTACCCCGAGACGTCTTCTAATAACTTCCCTAGTTAAACAATATTTTTGGTCATTTCAGATAATAATTTTGTCTATCGATTGTACCCAACCGTCAACCCATTAATTATTATCAAATATTGATTACCCTCTACCGTATCCGTCATAGAACCAATTGCTTCTAACTAAGCAATCAAAATAACTTATACCCAAATCCTAGTCGTCACTAAGCAATGAATATAAATTATCCGCAATCAATAGCTGAATTACAAAGAATTAATAGATTAAGTTCACGACAAAACGTTAAATCAAATCACTTGAATTAATAAATATTTTGCAATCCCTACATAATGTCTCACTCCATCAAGATGGATAAAAAGGCGATTAGCCACTCATATTAGATATGAAATAACAAATCAAAACGAAAGAATTCATTGTTACTGAATACAAAGGATTGAAAAACGAATAACAAAATGATTCCGAACGAGTCTTTGATCCTCCAAAATGATAAAAAATAAGAAAAACCCTAGAAAAAGCTCTTCAAATCGTCTGGAAAGTGAAAAGATAGGTTTTTGGAATGTTTTTGCAGCTATTTATATGATGCAGAAAACTGGACAGATTCGGCGCCCAGGTGCGTCGCACTTTACTAAGTGCGTCGCACATTCTCGTTGACTTTCTTGACTTTGACTTCTGTTGACTGGCCTTGTCGTCTATTGAATTTGTGCGTCGCACATTTAAGGGAGTGCGAAGCACTTATTTCCTCGACACGAATAACGGCGACGCACATATGAAAGTGCGTCGCACATTTAGGTTGACCAGCATTGACCTTTTGACCAGCCTTGACTTTCTTCGATTCTTTACCTACGAGCTACGTGAAACATCCGTAAACACTTGTTTTGCTCCAGGAACTTCATTTTCTGCAAAATATCGCTTAGGTACCTGTTTTCCACCTGAAACTAGGTACCTGTTTTCCACCTGAAACACTAACAAATACCATAAACGCACCAAATGTATACAAAAATGACTTGTAATCCTCACTAATCGACACTTTAAGCTATGGGAAATGAGCATAAAATACGACATATCATATACTCAACTGATCGGGTTCGCTGCTCGTTAAAGTGTGTGTTAGTTTAGATAGTTACTTGTACAACATAAATTTTAAAGACTAGGAAATAAATAAAAAACATACACCCATCATGTACCAATGTGTTTGATCTAACTAGAAAGCAAAGATAAACGTAATCGAAAGTCTTGAATCTCACGAACAACTCCTTAGCCTTTGAGGACGTGAAAGTTGTTTCCAAACTCTAGAAAATAACCCTAATTTCGTCAATAAGTGATAAGATCTCAAATGGTAGGGTTTGGTCTTCTATTTATAGGGTTTTGGAAAGTCTCCATTCTTTCGACTCAAAGTATGCGCCGCATAGAATCAAGTTTCTGAAATTTAGCTCCCCGATATGCGTTGCATGCTTCTCCTATGCGCCGCATGGAATGAAGTCCAGAGCTACTGCCTCAAAATCACACTGTATGTGCACCGCACATACAATCAATGCGCCGCACAAGCCTCCAGAAATCATCAAACTTGTATTATCCATCTCGTCTTCTTACGAACCTTCTTCATGCATCCAGAAATCACAAAAACACTATGAAAGTATCGAATATTCGTGCATTTCACTCATAATTAACTATAAAAACGGCTTATTAACGATATGGAAATTTTTAGAATTATGGACACATCAGCCCCTTCTTTTGAATTATGCTTAGGATTGTTTGCCATATTTTGGATTGTTTTGTAAACGCTTGATGGCTACTTCCTTCTTATACATTTTGTGTTTGGATTTGACTTAACTTGTTGAATTCACCGAATTCATTTATTCTCATTTAGTTGCCCACGATAATTCTATCATGTGCTATTTAATTTCCGTAACATTTCGAGCCTAGCTCAGGGTGTTACAACACTATTATTATAATTACCATATGCATGTCCCGTCTCACGAAGTGAAACGCCCGTCTTTTTTTATACAGTTGAATATTATACAGCCAAATATTTGTACTTATAAAAAGAACGACCACCCAGTATAACCTGACACTTGACACGTAATATAAAGACACTCAAAATCATGTATTACAAATCCTTTTTATTTTTCCCATAATGGTATACATCACCTGACTCAAAGACAGCTCAAAACGCCATCATAAGACTTCAAACTAAATTTGTAGAACAAGTGAGGCGCACCCAATGAATGGTGCGGTGCACTTCGACCAAAAAAAAAAGTCAGAAAACTGGAATGCAGATGGTGTGGCAAAGCTGTGTCCAGGTGTGGCGCACCTGCGTGTCTATTCTGCACATCAACATATTACTCAACCTGCAGTTTTGCCGATAACATTGGACCACTTTTCCTTGAACAAAATAGACATATCATATACCATTTTGAAGCTCTACAAGTCTACTTTCTAACCCAATAACTCATTTTAAATAAAACTCAACCATGGGAAACTTACAGGCTCTCAAAATAGGCCCGAAAGTCACATTTTGGCGTTTTTGTCAAATAGTCTCCAAACACTCATTTTAGTCCAAAACTCAACTTTATACCACTAAAACATGTCAAATATCATAAAACATCATTTAAGACACAGTGAAACCATTCCTTCTAAAGTTTTGACTCAAACGGGCCAAATGTGTCATATTATCCGCCACAACCCGTAAGGTGGCAACTTGGACAAACTTGACCAAGATTCATTTTTAAACCATAAAAAAACATACCAACTTATATGATACGAGAGTGTTTTATTTCCAACTTCGAGCTCAACTGTGCCAACAAGGTGCTTAGCCAAAAGACGTATAAGGTGGGTAAAATGACTCTTATTTCATGACCGAATATATGACCACAATTGGCTAGTATTTACAACATCCGTTTTGATCCAAATGACTCAGCTACTTGAATTCACTCAACATACATTTACGTGGTTGATCTCCAACCATTTACAACAATTATCTTAAAAATCTTTGAATAGTAAATTTTAACCATTTTGTTTACGAGCGATTTACATTAAGTTCAATATCATCTCAGAAGTTTAAAGAAGACTTACAAATAGTCTCAAGCCATGTGAATCTACACTAAGTCTCTTTCTTGACATTTTATTCGTAGACTCACCCTTGTCTCATGACCGGCTTGTACCTAGTAAAAGTAAATAACTTGGGAATAAGCATAAAGCTTAATGAATATTATAGCAAGTAAACAAGTAACAACTTATCAACCAACTAGCACATGGATAGTATCAACCATCTCCATTAGGAATCATAGGGATGCAACTTACAACTGTAACGGATCCGTTCAACTTCAACAACTAAAACATAAAACAACTCAAGCACATAACCACATTAGCAAGTTGAGTTTGGAAATGGTAATCTTGAATTAGTTGACGATGTGTTTTGTGGTTGTGAGATAAAGATTTATTCAGACACTTTTCAAGCCAATTTGATTCCTTTTCCTTTGGGTGAGTTCGATAATATTTTGGGAAAAGATTGGTTAAGTGTTCGTAATGCTCACATCGTGTGCGATGAAAAAGTGATACGTTTGAATACGAATTCCAAGGGTGAGGAGTTGGTTGTTTATGGTGATTGGACAGAGCGTCCAATAATCGTTTGTATTTTTGCTCGTACCAGTCGTTAATTGTCTCATGGATGTCAATCCTATATATCTTGCTCACATTGTTAATGTTGAGAACAAATCTCTATCTATTGAAGATATTCCTATCGTTCATGAAATTTGTTGATGTTTTCCCCGAAGACTTGTCGGGTATCCCTCCCGAATGGCAAGTTAAATTTTTTATTGATCTTGTTCCGAGGGCTACCACCACTGCTAAAGCCCCTTATCTGCCTTTTACGGAAATTTAGAAATGATGAAGCAACTCCCAGAGTTACTTGATAAAGGGTTCATTCGCCTAGTAATTCTCCTTGGGGTGCACCGATTCTCTTTGTAAAGAAGAAGGATAAAAATATGCGTATGTGTATTGATTATCGTGAGCTGAACAAAGTGACCATCAAGAACAAATATCCTTTGCCAAGGATTGATGATTTATTTGATCAACTACAAGAAGCCTTGTATTTTTCCAAATTAGACCTTCGATTGTTTATCATCAACTCAAAGTGCGTGATGAAGATATTCATAAAACCACTTTTCGTACTCGTTATGGTCATTTTGAGTTCGTTGTTATGCCTTTTGTTCTTACAACGCTCCTACGGTTTTCATGGATCTCATGAACCGTTTTTGTCGTCCCATGCTCGATAAGTCCGTGATCGTTTTTTTTGACAACATTCTCATCTATGCTGAAAGCTCATCCGAACATGAAGTTCATTTGCGGGAGGTGATGGATACATTACTCAAAGAGAAGCTTTATGCTAAATTTTAAAAATGTGAATTTTTGTTAAAAGAGCTACAATTAAAACACCTCCAAAAACACACAAATTACATTACAAAGCATGTCACTAATCTAATGTGGGTGCTCTAATTGCTTGGCAACACATACTTATGATGTAAGTAAGGGGACTCTCCTTTAGTATGATAACAGAGATAAAGCATCAACCTTTTTCTTTTTTTTTTTTCTAATTACAACTTTGAATTATTCAAAATACCCATTTTCTTTATTCATTAATTTAAATATCACTACCTAATATATCTATAATACTCTCAATGATATAATTTTTGGTCTATATCTTTCGACTCTCAAAATAACTACACAACTACCTTTAATATCATTTGTTTTGAATGACACAATTAACATCAATTACTTTTACATTCAATACCATTGCATGTCTCCCCCACCACCGCCACCGCTGCCAACACCGCCGCCACCTCTGCATCATCCGTCACCGCCGCCACTGCCGCTCATGGCCGTCACCTGTTGCCACCGCCACCACTATAACTCCGTTGTCACCACCATTGTCATCTCATTGTGCAAGGATACATCTAGTTTATGATATAAAAGGTAAAACCTATTTGATTTGGATTGCTTACTTTGTCCCATTTGTAAGGAGATGGTTGAGTCTTATTCTCATGTTTTGATTTCCTGTTCGGTCTCGCAATACATTTGGCAGTCTATTTTTAAATAGCTCAACATCCCCGTAGTATATCCTTCATCCCCAATGGCTTTGAATCAATGGATAGAAGATCTACCCGTTTCAGAAATTAAGAAAAATGTGATTCAACTCATCACGTTTAGTGCTTGATGGATAACTTAATTGGAAAAATAGAAATGAAGAAGTTTTTGTATCCGGAAGACAAAGGAAAGAACATTTATTCTACTTGGTTTTGTAGTATTCTTATCTATGGTTTTCTTGTAGAACAAAAAAAGGTAATATGTCGTGAATCGATTGGCTTAATAATCTGCTAATCAAGTTGTAAATATTCTTTTTCAGGACTTATGGTTGATACCTTCTCAATTATCAAGTTCCTTTCTAATTAATAAATAAATAAATGGCTGTTAAAAAAAAAAAAAGAAAAAAAAAAGCTATTTGATCAAGACATATATATGATACATTACTACGAACAATTTCTCATCACCATAACTTAAATTTAAAGATACCATTATTAATATAAAAAATAATATTAAATATTGATCAATATTTTATGGATACATGCATGTCTCTTTTGACTTCCATATATTAGAGAGACCGAACGGATTTGATATCAACACTACTAGTTAACGTTATATATCTTAATACGGAGGACTATAACCTATATAATCCAGACAACAAAGTATGTTTGATTGGAAATGATACTTTTTAAGCAGATAATATATTATAAGAAAAAGTTATAATTATAGTAATGCATTTGGTAGCATACTTTTTTGGATATATGAAAAGCACTCCCATTAATTATATTTTAAACCGGAGGGGCTGAGGAAGAATTAATGAAATCAAGCTTTATATAGGTTTCGGTCATATCTACACCAAGAGAGACATAAAAACAAGAAACATGTAAAACGGTATAGATACAATGACTTTTGATCCAGAAGATTTGAGCTAGGGGGATGAGCAAAATAATTATTTTAATTGTCTTATTTATTTTGTGGTTACCAACAAAAATAAGTATATAACTCATTACCCATTCGATCTGGTATAAATGCCGCCTGACCTTTTTGACCCTTGCTTTAATTGGTTTTTCTTTGGTGAAATTCGATCGATCTCTAATTAATATTATCATCAATGCATGCATGGCACATTTGTTTAGACTTATATGACCATGAAGAATCTGAAACTATTTATATGATATATATATATATATATATATAAGTATCGGTGTAGAATGCAATAGTGTTCACGTACGTACCCTGATCATCTTATACATCGATCAAAACTACTACTAACTACGTACATTCCAAGCAAAATATTAATGGCGTCCAAATTGTTCGTACTAAAGACGTTGTTGGGTGTATTCACTTGTGTGATGGGAGCCGCCCTTGCTTATGGATTTTCCTTGGATTACTTCTTCTCTTGCTTCAGCCCCCGTGCTAGGTATATTATAGATTAATTAATTTCTACATCAGTACGTGTTAACCATAGTGAAAGAATACTAGCTTATATTCTATTTATTGTGTTTATGTCATATATTTTTTGTTTAATTAATCCCAATTAATATAGCTAGGTACGTAAATGAATTTCAAAATATACCAATATAGGTAACGTATCTTCAAGAGTTGTTTCAATGTACATAGCTAGGTAGAGAGATGTGTTTCAATGTACTACCGATATATATATGTGCAACCAACTTTCGAATTTTATTCTAATATCAACGAGCTGAGAGATGCTTATGTTGGCTACCTACTGATTGTCGACGTTACGTCATCACAAAAAGTTCTTACGTACGTAATAAACAAGTATTCTATATATGTTAATATTGGAATATAAAATTTAAATATGTGTTACCCGTATTTTTTGAAGTTAGGTTAGTTTCATTGAAAAACGTGTAGGATTAATTTAGGACCCTTTATTCACACACTTACGGTTTATATGGAAACTATGAAAAGAATATGTAAAGAAAAATGAGAGAATATTAAAGGAAACTTGCTAGTCTTTGATACATTAACTTTTTGCCATCTACAGTATAATAATATATGCATTGAATAGTTGTACACTGTACTGTAAAATATTTACAATTGTAGTATATGACTAAAAAGTAATGTATATATATCATTTATGATGTACCGAAACTCCAAACAGATAGCGTACTCGTTTCGAAAACTTCATGGGAACGGAAACTCGTACGAAATGCGTACGAAACGTTTCCTTGAAATTTCCATATATACTGAAACGTTTATGTGAAGCTTCCATAGCGTATCTAACTAATATTAGGGTTTTAATGAACTTTTTCTATTTTAAAAATGACTGTCATCTTGCGACTATGCATACCCCCACACAAACTAACTATATTATACAATTGAGATCACTATCAGGCTTAGTCTATTTCAAAAATTATTGGGAATAATTTAATTTGTGATCACCGGTCACCATCAAACATATCTTATAAAATTATACATATATAATTCTACACAATCTTTCAAGTCTCAAGTCTCTCTCTATAAAAAAGTCATCAATATATTTTTATTTTTTTATTGTCGTATCTTTGTCATACCCGTATCTTAAATTTTTTAGTTTTGTCGTATCCCGTTCCTGTATTATTCTCATATCTCTTTGCCGTATTCATTTCGGTGCTACATAGCATATCACTTCCCTCGTACATATAGAAAAGGAAAACAAAGTAACTTCAATTCTTATCCTAAACTGACTAGGAACGTGGCTTTCATGTGACACTTCTTTCTTGACTCCTAAAACCAAGTAACTACACTAGAATTAAACTAAACTCCTATTTTCTTGTTACTTCTCCACGTTCTCTCACAAATAGTCGGTCAAACTTGGCTTCTATCATCATCAACTGCTATGACCCTTTTCTGACCCATACATAACCCATAATCCGACTTGACCCATCAAGATTAAACCCAACAAACGTGCTATTTATGTTACATGTATTTTTTAAAAGTGATGGTATTGGAGCTTTCTCACTACTCACTTACAACTAATAACTTTATGTTACATCATCCACCACTCACTCACCTCTCATTCCATTATTTAAATTGCATCCCACAAATCAATCACCACTCACTACAATTTTTATTATATTTGTAAATTAAAATTTAATTCAACTAGAAAATTACACAACAATACTTAAACACATAAAACAATACATAAAAACCTTACATAATAATATTTAAAAGCGTAAAATAAATAGTAAAAAAACATAAAAACAATACTACTCCTCCTCATTTGCATGCTCGTACTCGTTCGGCTGGAGGTGTGACATGTTTTTAGCCACAACATGTTTCGTAATATCATTTCGAAACCCGGAAATGTGTCTCCTCGTTTCATATCTCCGGTAAGGTGTCCCGGTCACTCCTCGGATGGACAACCGGATCCCCTATATGAACTAGGCTGATCGCACGACCGCTATTATGAATAATCATGTTGTGCATTATCACACACGTATACACCAGGTTCCATATTGTTTTTATCAAGCGGTATCGAAACGGTTGAGCAATGATACCCCATTATTGTTTGAGAACACCAAATGTTCATTCAAAGTTTTCGCGAGCCGACTCGGTGCTTTTTTGAACATCTTTTCTTTTGGATCAGTAGGATATTTGTATGCTTTAACAATCGTAGACCACGGAAGATATATCTCATTGACTAGATAGTAGCCATGTTTATACGTATGGCCATTCACAGTGAATGGGCAGTAAGGAGCTGTGCCCATATGATCGGGGAGGAACAAGGAAGATTGTTGCAAAATATTGATGTTGTTTAGGGAACCAGAGGACCAAAGAATGCGTGTCATATCCATAAATCTTGATACACCGTCACTTCAAACATAATAGTGGGGTGTTCATGATCACCCCTTTTGTATGGAACCCTCAACTCCATTGGAGACATTTTCCAAGCAAAATGTGAACAATCTAGACTACAGAGCATCTCAGGCAAGTGATGTCTCTCTTCGTGTGCTTCAAACAAACATAGGATATCATGTATTTTTAGTCTATGCAGGTATTTGCTGTTATATGTCTGAACAACAGTGTCACAAAAAATTTGAAGTCATTCATGTGATGTTCTTTGTGCCATCTCTAAATACTCGTCACACTCATCTGGTGAAATACTGGTTGCAAGCTGCCTAATTGCAGATGTGCATTTTTGTATCGAGGTAAAAATGTTTGCCAACCGAACATCTTACGAATCCTGGAAATACTCGTATCTGGACTCAAGGTCTTGCACGATCTTTAAAGAAAAAAAACGTTTAGGCTTACGATACCTAAAATCTTCGTCAAATTTGGGTTCTTCACAAAAGTAGTCGCGATGCAACCTTTGTGAAGGGGCCAACGGTTACGGTTCTCGACTTTACGCTTATACCGTGCCATAGAACTTTCGGCTTCGGCCTCAATCACGTCCGCAAACACCTTTAAACTAATATTATCAGACCATTTAAACGGTTCATCTAACAATACAGTGGAATCAATACGTTTTTCCCTTTTTTTTTTCTTTGTTGTGTGTTGTTGGTTTGATAAAGATTTGTGTAAATTTGGAAAAGAAAGTATGTGTGTTGTGTTTGAATTGTAGCGTGTGTGAGTTTATATATATATATATATAGAGAGAGAGAGAGAGAAAAGGAAAAACAAAAAAAAGTCGTTGCAATCGTTAAAGAGAGCCGTTAGTGGCCTCGATCCTCACACACGCACTTTTACCACTTGCGTGGTCTGACCACTCAAACCCATGCCACCACTTGTGGTGGAAGGTAGGTGGCGGTGTTCCAACGTGGCGTCACGCCCACCACTCGCCTATCTTCCATCCAATATCATCACTGTTAGAAAGTAAACATCTTATACATGGCTTCATTGATTAAGAAGTACGTTTGTAAAAATTGTTGCAGATGGATGCAAGTGGCATTGACAGACTTTGTCATTAGTATATCTCCTATATCGGTATGCAAGTTCACTCCATATATTTCGGCTTTATTTCGTCAAATTGATTAATGGTTTGATAAAATGGAAACAAAATGAAAAATCGATGTTCAATTATTGTTAGTTATAGTTTGATATAATATATCCTATAATGATTTGGTGTTAACCAAAATATATATATATATATTTATCTATCTATGCAGGTCTGGTATTTCTACAAAGAACCAAGATGGATCATGAGAGTCATGTTTATGTTTATTTTATTTTGGTTAGGAAGGTAAATCATTTTTTACTTTTTTTTACTTATTTACTTATTAGTCTATATCTATATTATTTTAAAGAAGTTCAAACCTTTTTCTTTTCTTAGAAATAACTAAAAATAATGAGACATTAAAATAATGAGACATTAGAATTGACCCAATTGCCTTTTAACTCTTTTAAGAAAGACTTATAAAAAATATTCATTTAATGAATTAATTTAAACAAAAAATACTTACTTCACTATGTTATACTCTAAAGCCCTTTTTTTTTAATCTAAAATATATCCATGACCACATGTGCATAATTAACATTTGCATCAAAATATATTACTCGGCGTTGTCACCACCACCAACATACATCAATGGAGATAAAAATTTATCGTGTAAATTAGTTTACTCATGGTCATTGAGTAAATTTTAATATATTCTTCTATAAAGGGTAGAATGATAATTTCAGTTTTCTTTTATTTCTAACTATTTCTAAAAGTGAAGGAGATTTAAAAATTTTATATAATAATTTTATACTAACGTTATTAAATTGTTGTATAACAATAATAACAACAAGAATAATATATATAACACGGTAAATGAAATCAAATATAAAAAGTGATATTTTATTCCTTAGTATAAATAACAGCAATGATATAATATGTTACTGGATAATTTTTCCGCCGAGAGATAAATATATTATTTTTTTAATAACATAATTAATACAAGTTGAAACATGATTATATTATTCAAAAAAAAAAAAATATAGTTCGACCGAAGTCAATTAATATAATATGTATGTTACATCTAAATATAATGACATTAATTTCTATTTATATATAGGTTGTTTATTATCTATTTATTTATAAAAAATCAAAGATCAAACTACTAACTTTAAACTACAATAGGTATATATCATTTATCTTTACATTTATGTAAACAAATTTCTCTTTTCTTTTTCAACTTTTCTATCTTTAAAGGAAATTTATCAATCAACCTAATTTATATGCCTAAAACCTTAAGAATTTGACACGTGATATTCACTAAATCTCTTTTCTAATCTTATCATTTGATTCTTACACATGTTATCATCCTGTAATTAGGTTGAATTTTAAGCATATAATTTAGGTTGATTTATCATTATTTATTTTTAAAATATCTAAAATGTCTTTACTATTATAATTAACATTAACCATGAGCTTACTGAATACCCAAAAGCCCTTACTTCTATTATGCTAAAAATTGTTAGATACATTAATGTTAGGAACTCTGGACTTTTTTGAAATCTATTCATTTAATATCCAAGTAGGTATGGGGATGTAAAATTAGTGATATGGAAATCAAATGTACTAAAAATATGTAAAGTTAATTTTCAATGTGTTGCAATATGTATATGAAAAGTTAATATAATGTTTTTTTTAAGAAAAAACTAAAAAGCTAATCAACTTATCACACATATTATAATAACAAAGATAAAATAATTAAATATGATCTAATGATTTTAAATCAAAGATGAAATTCATCCCAGAGTTCTTATTTGTAGATAATTATAATTTATTTATTTATAAAAATAAAATATATCTAATATAATAACCATATTATTACTAAAGAATTACTAAATAAATGTATAACAAATGAAAAATTAAAAATCACGGGAAAAAAAAAAAGAAGAAGAAAAAGAGATGTAAACTAATAATATATTAAATCTTTATTAAAGCTAAAAAGACATTTAGATTTTGTCTTTACGGTGAATTCCTCTTTTTAGGTAACAAGAAATTTGTATTTTCCTAATAAAGATATAGCTAAGGGGCATTTTATGGTAATTTATAGTAATAATTAAGAGGGCAATTTTTGTTTAATCATATAAAATATAAGTATTAATGTTGTCATTTAACAAAAATAAAATATTCTTATTTGTTTATGGATGAATTTAGGACTTTGTTATATATATATATACATATATATTGGTAAATTAACATAGCATATGCACCAATGATAAAAATAAGCTATGATAGTAATAAGAAGGATGATATAATATAAAATGGAAAATAAAATAAGAAAATAAACAAAACATTATTAGGAATAAAATAAAAAACCATAAGAAAAGGATAAAAAAAACTGCATAATATTACTTTGCATAATAATGAGGAGAATATTAGACACTTAAGCTTAGTGGTAAAACTTTTCACATAATAACTTTTTTAATATTTATTGTGTAGTATATAAATTATTGGCTTTTCCCTCATATTTTTTATGAATTAAAAAATCAAAATGTGAGAGATTCTACATCCAAATATATGTATCTAACCGTCACATATTCTTACCTCTCTAATTACAAATGGGTGACGATTTTAGTATCACATAACTTAATATATCTACCACAAATCTGCATTATATAGTTGTCCGGTCTGTTATATTATTTGTACAGTGTGGTAAACTATTAATAACAGTGGTATTAATATCAATTCTCGTTACAAATGGTCAATTACCCATTGATCAACTTTATTAAAATATCTAAATCAGGTACAAAACCACTCGATCAATATGATCAACTACACATCCTTACAATAGTTCAAATTTTTAAGATAAGTCAATTCCCAATATCCCGTATTTTAAACATTGAACAACAGAGTAATGAAACCATGAAATTGGTAGCTAAATAGCACAATTACTAGATGTCGTTGGTACTTATTCGGGGTAATTGATATTACTGTTATATTATATTGAAGTTTATTTCTTTTTACAGCTTTATTATATGTGGATACATTCTTCTACAGCTTTTGAAGCTATCACCAGAACAAACTTTGAAAGATCCATTTTTTTTTATGTTGGCGAGACCTAAAAGCAGGTATATATACTCTGTGTTGCTTATTTATATACATAACAAAAAAAAAAAAAAAAACCACATTGGGGCTGGTATATCCTCATCAACACATGGACGGAGAGTCGGAGACACATTGGGGCAATATGAGCAATTGCCTCCACTTTAATTTTAATACACTATAAATCTTTTTTTAGGGTAAATTAATAACTTTATTCTTAAAAAAAAAATAAAAAAAAAATACATACAATTGTAACTTTCGTTGTTATAAGTCTCTTATTTGAAAATCATTAATCTTGTAAGCATTAGTTTTGAGATTGATTCCTTCATTGGTATAGTAAACAATTTGAGTTGTTTTAATTTTTAATAAAAAGAAAAAAGAGGTTAAAAAAAGTGTCTTCTATTTGTTTAAGTAAATATGTAATACATTAATAATATAGTTGTTTATGAAAAAGTTATTTTCATTTCAAATTATTACGAAATATTATATATATATATATATATATATGGGGAGAAGGAAATATGAGGCTGTTAGGCACCTAAGTTGGGTAGAAAAATCTCTCATATACCTTTTTTTTAAACCATAGAAACCTTAAGCGTCCAATCATTTATATATTCAAAATATTAAAGTATTGGTATGAAAGATATGCACAAACGGATTATTTTATAAAATATCATATATTATTAGATTTGATGAACTTATATTATGTTGTTTACTATCCGCAAGTCATATCATTAGCCATCACATGCTCCAAATTTGAAAAGACCAACGTTTATGTTTAAGACTGAAATTTCATATCTCATACTTAAATAAGCTAAACTTGACTTTCTCAACACCAGTTTTTAATAATTTGACTAAACTCAACATTAACAAATTTCTTTAAGGGCCTATTTTCTATTATCCAATTAGAGCCCAATTTTTTTATTTTCATTTTTGGATATGGCTCCAATAAATGTGTTAAACAACTTTTAAATTTTCTCTTTCGTAAAAATATTTCTGGCTCCGTCACTGCATCAACAGCTACCTAATTAAAGAATGTATGTTTATAATTAGTTATATGGATTGATCTAATAGGGATGATGTCATGGGAGCGAGCAACACGCGGGGAGGATTTTCCGTGGTAACAACAAGAATAATATATGCTTCATTGGGTTGCTTGATGCTTGCATTTCTAGTTTTCGCATGGATCACTGATGGATCTCCATTCCGTTCACAAGTCCTCTCCCCGTACGTCGTATTTAAATCTTTCTTGCTATTCTATATTTTGGAAGAAAACTAATTAAGTAAATTACTAGCCTGCAATTTCCTATGATCAATCTTTAATTACTTATAAGTGCACGTAGTTCTCCTATATATATTTTTGAGTTAATTACAATTTTCGTCCCTGTCGTCGATCCCTACTTGCAGGTCTAATCCCTAATTTTCATTAATTACATTTTTGGTCCAAAAAAGTTTGTTATGTTTACACTTTTAGTCCAAACTACTAATGGACGTTAAAGTACCCATCATGTGACCTGCACATGATGGGTATATTGGTCTTTCACATTTTCCTGTGGACCAAAACTGAATTAACTCCGAATTTTTTAATTTAATAAAAACATTAATAATAATACATACTTCATCTATTTATGTATCATCTTCATTAGCAAACATAATTAGATTTTTAGATTCCAAATCTATAAAAAATAAAAAATAAAATACAATTGTTGTAAATTTTTGACTAACCAACCAAAATATACAACACATACCACATATATAGCAATAGACATGATATAATACTGGATATACAAAATTTCTTAACATTCATTCTCTGATCTATATATAGCAATAGATCTGGAACACATATATGACATATCATATATCCCCCCACCCATCTGTAAACATAATTTCATAGCAAACATTTATAACATAACTTTTTAACACTAATTTAAGAATGTATCATCATCACCACCGCCGGTAATGATTACCATCGGCGGTTACCACCATCTCCATTCTCCAGTAACCAATACCACCGCCGACAACCACCACCATCGTAACCACTACTTCAGTTGCAAATGCCGCTACCACCATCTCTATATGTATCTTTAGATCTACACAACTTGAACAACCCAGACCATCCCCACCAAAGATTATAATGTTGCAAAAAAGAATTATCCATGAAGCCAATAACTTTCAAGATCTGTACGTGGGTTATATCTTTGAATAGAAATTTCGAGGAAAAAATATAAAATGAAATGATAGTACCTTCAGGCACCCTCTGTCCGTGATTCTGCATTCTCAAATTTGTACCTTCCGGCCTTACTACCTGAAAACTTGTTTTTCCGATATAATGATTTTTATTGTATTTATAATATGTATATGTACATATTTATATGGATAAAAATATATGTATTTGAAGATTTTATGTTTTTCTTTTGTTGTTGTTGATTAAGATAGAGTAAACTTATATCGGAAGTGAGTGTTTTCCATGTGAAGTTGAAATTTGGAGAGTGGGTAATTTGACCATGTATTTAGATATTGTCATAAATTTATGTGTTGTGTTGTGATTTCTGATGCATCACATGAACCCAGGCATTTCTAATCAAATATTTAGGGGAGTTTAATTTATTGGTAGTTTATGATATTTAGTAGATGAAAAAGGAAAATCTGGAAAAAGTATTATCGATGATTTGTTGGTAATGAGGAAAACTTGGAAATAGATTAATAGAAAATTGGAAAAAGACTAATATACCTATCATGTGCAGGTCATGTGATGTGTATTTTAACATCGGTTAGTGATTTGGACCAAAAGTGTAAATGGAGCAAACTTTTTTAGACTAAAACTGTAATAAATGAAAGGTAGGGATGAAACCTGCAAGTAGTGGTCAACGACAGGGACGAAAATTGTAATTAACTCTATATTTTTTGAAGCTTAACATGAATGAAGTTTGACACTACTAGAATTTAATTCACATGCGTGCAGGTGTATGGTTACATTGTTAATAGACCTTTGTATCCAAGCTGTTATTTACTCGGTACGTACGTTTCCATTTATATATGAAACAAACAATATTCAATTCGTACCAAATATTTTGATACATTTATGATACTGCACTAGATTTATAACATATTATACAAATATTTAATGCATAAGTTTAATAGATCAATCAAAATAAATGATACCAATATCATCTTTCATCTAGCCATCCTAAAGAGTGTACGTGATCTTTATAACATACGTAGCACAATTTTTAAAAAAGATACCACAATTTACATGTTTTAGAAAAGACTATATATAAGGCAGAAATATATGCATGAGTACGTGTGGTAATGAACATATAATTATTTTGTGAGTTCGTCGCAATAAACATTTTCATCGCAGGATTTTCGTCACAAAGCTCTTAGTTTGACTACAAAATCAAAAAGTAGTTTTTTTTTTTTTTATTTCGTTTAACGGGTTTTTTTGCAACGAAATGAGTTTATCGCAAAAAACCAGATTTTTTGTAGTGTCTATCAAAGGTAATTAATAATATCTATATAACCTCCCATCATAAAACTATATAAAAATTAGATAGGATATAACTTGTTAAGTTGTTATGAATGGGCGGGGCTCTACTCTAAATCAATATATATATTGTTAAAAAAATCTAATTCACAAGTTTAAATATATACATGTTTAGAGTTTATGTGACTTCAATTCCAACGCACGTAGCATTAGGTTTACACTCAATAAAAACAAATTAACCCAAAAAGTTTTAGATGAACATACAACAATTAATTATATATATATGATGTCTGGTGGCCTTTGCAACAATTAATTGTGCGCTTCTTTATCTTTAATTTTTTTTGCAACGTATAACGTGCATATGCGTAATCTTCTTTCAGGTGTGGATAGGATACAAGGAATCAAGTTGGACTAATGCTTTGTTTTGGATACTTTGTATCGTTTGTTTTGGGAGGTACGTATGTAGTTATTTTATTGCTTCAATTTAATCGATATGTAAATCTACTTTTGCAATAAGGTTAAAGTCTGTACCTTAAACAGTATCAATATATCGATCATTTGCATGTTTTTAAGTATGATTTTTATCAAAATATAAATTTTTTGTTTTGTGCCTATATAAATTATTATTATTTTATTAGATAATGATAAATCAACCTAATTGGTGTGACTAAAGATATGTCTAATAATAAGATGATGACATGTGAAAAAATCAAGGGACAAGATTAGGAAAGAGAATTAATGGAATACACATGTCAAATATTTAAGATTTTAAATTGATTTTTAAGTATATGAGTTAGGTTAATTAATCATAATTTTTTTTATTTATTTGCTGATGGCACGCCTCAATCTATTTAATTAATTAAATATCCATACATCCACGATCTCTTTTTTCATGTACGTACATGCAGCATTGGTTTATGCGGTTACATAGTGCGCGAGTTGTTCTACCTCACACCTGACCAACCTGTTTACCTTATACTTTTCAACACAAGTAACAGGCAAGTCCTAGCTACACATATATACTTTTCTTTATGATTTATTATCACTATGGATATCCCAACCACTCTTTTTGGTATCCCAACCAAAAAGTATGGACCCCATGTCTATAATGGTATATATGATAGAGTAAAAAGCGAGCCCTGTCATTAATAATCTGGTCGGATTACCAAAATCATGGTCGGGATACCATACGTCTTTTTAATTAATGGTCGGTTTTATGGAGTAGTGTGTGTTAAATGTGGTGTTGTTTTATTGATTTGATTGCAGAGATGTGATGCTAAGTGATCCATTGTTGTTAAAGAATCATCATCTTCATCATGACAACATATAATGAATGATCTATTAATATGTCTGTCAGGACTGCATCAATTAAAGCAACGACATTTTGTTATGCTTTTCTCCTTGCTTTTTCTTCGTTTAAATAAAAACAAATAAAATAAATAAACAAAGTGATTAAATAAATAAATAATACTCGTAGTATTGTAATAATAGTAGTAGTTGACTAACGATCTTGGTCAACTATGATAGCTGTTCAGCTGTTGTGTCTTGAACTCTTAAAAATATTATACTCAGCTCGTAACTAAACTATGTATGCACCATTATTATTATTACCACATGCATATCACATGTCACCAAGACTCGATTATCGTATTTGTTTTTATAACTGAACGTTTTAAAAATGTCTATTATTGATCGTTTTTAAAAACTGGAAAATCATCCATGAATTATGAAAAAGTAAAAGTTAAATAACACACCAAATTAAGATCATAGATATTTTTATTAAAAAGTTTGTGATATTGAAAAGTTATATTTATTTAAGAATAATATCGATTATTAGTTTTATTTTTCCAGTTTTTAATTGAAAAAATAAATTAATTAGTTCTAAATTTGATTTTTATTATAATATTAGATTATATCCATCCGATAGACGAGGACACTATAAGTATAAAGTAATTACTAATTACTTATAATTGTTATTCTAGGATTGAGATCCTCTTAAGTTATTATCAACTTTAATAGTAAAATAATAGATTTTAGACCCGTGTCCGACACTGGACACGGGTTTACGATATTATCAATATTAGATATTCATATATTTAATTCATAAAAACTTATAATTTTGAAAATATACGGTTCTAAGTGTTATACTTTGCAAGTTGTAGTACAATAACCACATGTTCGTCACTGTCATTATTAGTTGATACATATTGATGGGATTGTTTGTCGTTGTCAATCCACAAGGCACATGCTACAATAATTTCTCTATCATATAATATTTTGAAACCAATTGTACTCATAATGTGATATTATTATGAAAGATTTTTAAGAATTAAAATATAAACATACTTGTGATCATGTACTTGACATTTAAGTATATGTGTTTGATCATGATACGACCCATAACATGAATATGTTTATTTTTAATCACTCTCCTATGATAATTAGATAACAATTAGGATTGTTTTCATATTGTTTGATAACAATTAGGACTTTTGATTTGAGTGACAATTGTAACTTTAAATAATTAAATATAAATACTTTTTGTAACGTTTTTAAAAATTTAAGAAAAAAATTCTCAAATTGATGGCTAAAAATAAACATAAATTAAATATTTAGGGTTAAAAAGTGTAAATTATTGATGGAAAACAAAAAAAAGTGTAAATTAATGAGATTTTTTCTACAAAATAATATAAATACCAATATAATAATATATTTGGATAATGATTATTAAGATTTTTAATTTATAGTTAATCTAAATGATGACATAAGCGAAAGTCAATTTGATAAAATTGAGCGATTTGATTGGTTAATAAGTTATTAGTTCAACTGTCTTATAGTATATATTAAGATTAAGATTAAGATTAAGATTAGAAACAACTATTAATATAATTTTGTTTAAATTTTTTTAATGTAATATATTATGTTCCATCATACAAAGATATATAAATATAAATACAACAAACGATGGAACATAATTTACCTTAATATAATATAAACAAATTTATATTAATAATTATTTTTAGTATTTTACTATTAAAGTTGATAATAACTTTAGAGGATCTCAATCTTAGAATAACAATCCTAAGTAATTACGGAGTAGTAATTACTTTATACTCATAGTCTACTTGTCTATCGGACGGTATAATCTAGTATTATAATAAAAATCAAATTTAGAACTAATGAAATTTTTTTCTTTTTTTATTAATATAAATTTGTTTATATTATATTAAAGTAAATTATCTCCATCGTACCAAGATAACTAAATATAAATATAAATACAAATAGGTGAGCTTCAAAGATCGACAAATACATGCATTATCGATGTCTTTTAATTAGTTTAGTATTCACATTTGCAATAAACAAACAATATTAAGTTAGATCAATTGTTTTGTGAATAATATTATAAGTGTCTTTTTAATGTATTTAATTTGCAATATAGAATGGATATTCACTTCACTTCCATATTAGATCTGTTCTATTCTTAAACTAGATTATTTTCCCGCGTAATAGACGAGATAAGATAAGTTGAAATATGATGATAATAATATTCAAAAAAAATAAAATTATGTAGCGAAGTTGTTTAGTAGGATATACATGTTAAGTCTTAATGTAATTTATTAGATTTGTTTATAACAAACAGTGTAAAAGAATGTTTAAGTCTTTACTTATAAACTGAGTCAGCGTATGCTCTCTAAGGTACGTAGGTAAGCTCTTTTAAGTTAGGTCATCTTGGATCTGTAAAAAAAATAATTCACATGTATTGATGTAATAAGTTTAAAAAAATAAATTCACATGTATTAATGCATTTGGTCTAAATTGAAGATGAAGAACAAATATAAAAGACAAAGTTGGGTATAGAAGTTAGCTTGGATTTTACGTATAGTCGGCTAGGATGAACAACCTTAACGTTTACAACCGTATAAATGTTCTAAGTTGCATAATCTACTTCTGGTTATTGGAATCAACCTTGGGATTGGATAAACATAAAAAAATAAAAAGTACAGAGTACCCAGCCGACGCTCAAGCGTTGGTGGTTATCCTTTATGCGAGTTGTTTTATCTCTAATTGGCGTTGAAAAAGTTTGTTGCTAGTTATAGTGGACCAATAGTACAAATATCACTATCAAATAATTCTTTTTATGCAAAAGTCACAAGATTATTGCACACCATTATTTCTTTCATATTAACTCTGTAAAAGTAGTCAGCTAGATTGTGTTATTAAATAAAATATTTTTTTTCAACATAATGATAAAATTCTCAGTAACGATAGAGCTACCAACAACATTCATGGTTACCCTTTTAATAATTAGTGTTTTTTGAAATTAATTTGTGAAAATAATTGTTCTTTGTCCAATATTATCGGCTCGTATCTATCTATAAAGATCGTGTCTTGTAATTAATCGTACTTGGATTTAAATATTGCTTGGTTGACTTATATAAATTAGTTAAATAAAATATTTACAAAAATATATAATAAAATACATATCAAATTTACATGTGTAAAATATAAAATTTGTAAAACATAAAAAATATTTAAAACATAATGGTCTAAATATTTAAAGTCAAAATACTAATGTTGTGATTGACCAATAAAAGTAAATAATAACATTTTGATCTAAGGGTTAGAACTAAAAGTCAAATTTTTAATGGTCCATATTTCTACATAAAATAATTTAATTAAAACCATTTATATATATATATATATATATATTGTAACACCTCGAGCTAGGGCTCGAAATATCACGAAAATTATATAGCACAAAGTGGAATTATCGTAGAACATAAACTACATGAAAATAAAGAATTCGGTGAATCCAAACCAACATTTAAGGTGCAAGATGCAAGGTAAACAAGAAGTCAAGAATGAGGTTAAAATCAAGACATTACAACTAAGATCATAGTAACTAAACATGAACCCTAACTAGACAACGGATCACGGATCCATGGGAGTCCCAATCCAAGCTCTAGCAGAAACAACAAGTAGCCATCAATACTCCAACTTCACACGAATACCTGAAAAGTGCACTAAAGAAGGTCAACACTATGTTGGTGAGTTCGTAGTAATGGTTCGTAAGGAACCAATGTCAATAGTCACAATGTCAATCACAATAAGGTCATATGAAGTAAGGTAGTTACGTGTAATAGATGAGCACAAGTGGTGTACATCTCAAAGTCACGTATTATAGGTTTGCATGTGCCATGTTAAATGTCAATGTGGGCCAACCATGTCACGTAAAGGGTTTGCATTGCATGTAAAACGCATAGTTAAGTATACATTGCGTGTAAAGCGATAAATAAGTATCCGTTGCGTGTAAAGCGCATACATATGTATAGTTGCGTGTAAAGCGCGTAAATAAGTAAGTAGGTTGGCGTGTATCTCCGCACAAATTAATAAGTATGCTTGCGTGTATCTCCGCACAAGTAAATAAGTATGCTTGCGTGTATCTCCGCACAAGTAAATAAGTATGTTTGCGTGTATTTCCGCACAAATAAATAAGTATGCTTGCGTGTATCTCCGCACAAGTCCATCAACCATCCAAACCAACCAAACGATATGTACATACACTTAGGAGGATTCTACTTTCAACGGGTTCTTGATGCTTATATATAGCGTCACCAACAGCCTTCCCACCACATCTCAAACCCTTTGAAGGCATAATCGAATTCTATGTATGCACAACTATCCTAATTAATCACAATATCACAATCATATGCGTAATCCATCAAACTAGCCATCAATCAAACCACAATTCAATCAACATCCAATCACACAATATTTAAGCATAACGGGTGCAAGTAAATTCATTAAAACCATCAAACCATCAATAAATCAAGCAAACAAATAACATGTATGGGTGCACTTTCCAGCCCGAATCTCAAGCGAGTAGGGAACTACGGAACTCACCTTGGCTTCCAAGCTACGATAACGAGTTAATAAAGAGTTATAAACGCTCAACAACCGCTACGAGTCCGCAACCTAGCAATACGTATTATAATATCATCAAAGCCAACTCTATAATCCTAAACAAGTTGATTTAGCAAGATTAAAGTCGAGTCACAACCCTCAAACGCTTAAACAACTTTCCCGAGTAAGAACAAGACATTTGACTCGACATTTTTAGAAATGGAGGAATGTTCAGACCAAAAGAATCTTACCATGAGAAAGTAGACTCTCTCACGATTTCAACGATAGGTCATATGACTCGATTGGAGTTACGGATCAAAAGTTATAAGCTTTTGAAGCCCAGGAAAGAAACTGGCAAGTGTTGCGCCTCAACTTAGAGTTGCGCCGCAACTTAAGTTTCTGCAATCGAAGTTGCGCCTCAACAGCCTAGCTGCGCCGCAACTAGGCCCAAATCAGCACCAGCAATAGCAAGTCGAGCCAAACACACCCAAAACACATCCAAACACCATTTTAGCCCTAGAGATCGACCAAAAGACCTTTCCAACTCGATTTTGAACATAAATACACATACATAAACATAATTAGACTCAACCCACTTCATGAATCCGCTTCAAACCCTCAAATCAAGACCAAAATCATCTTTAAACTCATTTGAAACCTTAGAAAACCCTAATTGCGTTTTGGCCCGATTTGTGACCCGAATTCGTTTGCAATCAACTAGAAACTTGTAAATAAGTATAAAATGATGATTGTGAGATGAATTTTACTTACCAAATCCGCTACCAAGGCTCGAATCCGAATTTGACCCGAAAGGGGGGTGTTTTCTTACACTTTGAAACCCGACTTTTTGATATGATGACAAGGAAATGATGATGATTATTATTTTAGTTTTTAATCTTGCTTATCTTCATTAAAAGTGATGGAAATAGAGAGAGAGAGAGAGAGAGAGAGAGAGAGTCAGAGAGGGTGTGTGT